>NC_056735.1:1634740695-1634828195 GCF_019279795.1 Protopterus annectens | reverse complement strand
AATATGAGACAGAGAATAGATGGAGTTTTTTAATCTGTCCATATAGGACAAGTGTTTAAGGCCTTGGATCCTCTTTGTGAGGTACTTTTGTGGCCTCTCCAGTTGTTGCAGGTGTCTAGTGAGGTACATGCCAAATGGGTCATTGTACTTGATGATTGGCCTAATGAGGGAAGAGTAGAGGGAGACAATGACCTCTTTCTTCCTGGATGCAAAACCGTTAGTAATTGGATGTGCCACAATTAAGGAGTTTCTAACCACAGTGACGACGTGGTGATCAAAAGAGAGATTGCTGTCAGCCTGTGTTCCCAGATCTCTTATAACGCCTTCTGTGTTCAGTGGACTACCATCAGTGTAGTAATTCAAGGGAACTGGGTTTTTCTCAAGGGGGATGATGACACATTTTTTGGCATTGAACTTAAGGCCATGGTTCTGACACCAGTCATTGTTCTCACTGAGGCCTTTCTGTAGGATGTCAACATCATTTGGGGAGTTAATAATAGCTCCCAACTTGCAATCGTCTGCAAACTTTGTCAGCCAGAGTCCCTTCCTGTTGGCCTGGATTTCAGAGAAGTACATACCAAACAGGAGAGGACCCAGGACCAAACCCTGTGGGACTCCACTCCTGACTGGTCGGCAGTCTGACTTGGAGTCAGTTACTTTCACACTGTGGGTTCTATCTGTGAGCCAGTTTGCAACCCACCTAGTGATATAGGGGTTGATGCCTAGCTTAGTGAGTTTTTCTATGATTCCTGAGTGGGGAATGGTATCAAAGGCCTTGGCCAGATCAAGGTAGGCTGTATGAACCACCTTGCCTTCATCCACAGCTCTGGTGACGGACTCAAAGAAGTCAACCAAGTTGAGCAGGCATGATCTACCCTTCATAAAACCAAACTGTGTAGGATCCAGAGTTTTGAGATTCCCTATATCCTTGTTTATTAGGTCCATGATAATGTGTTCCATAGCTTTGCATATCAGACTCGTCAGGCTAATTGGGCGATAATTCCCAGGGTCTCTAGTTGCTCCTCTTTTGTGGAGAGGGATGGCTGTAGCAGTGCACCATTCGGTAGGGACAAAGCCTGAGGTGAGGCTGTGATTGAACAGGGCACACAGGTGAGGTGCCATTTCACTCTGTAGTTCATGTAGAATACAGCCAGGGATATTGTTAGGTCCCATAGAAGCTGTATTCTTGGCCTTGGACAGTGCTGTTTTAACCTGTGCAGCAGTAATACTGGGTGCCTGGCAATCTACTGGTATGTGATTGGTCCTTTGTGAGGAGAGAGGGGTAAAGTTAGCACTGAATCTTTCGGCCAGTATATTGGCAATATCTGTTGGCTCAGTATAGGAGGTACAAAGCAGGCTAGCAAGTACGGTAGATGCACGGATAAACCAACCTTGATTGAGAGCAAAAAGAATCCAGCACCCTGAGTATAAGTAGCAACCAAAAGGTTTATTGTGAACCAAACCGGTTTCAGCAACAAGCTTTCTCCAGTGGCTGATTTAACTACATCACAATGAGTCATATATATAGGAAATACAAACTATGTGACCTGACATCACTTCCTGTATTCTCACAATATAGCCACAAAAAATGAACAATGAATTAATATTTGACAGTAAAAGTAAAATATTGGTTGTGTTTGGAAAATTATATAATTTAAATACAACCATCCATGAAAAAATATCCATGAAAAAATAATATAAAATACCATATGAATGCTGGTGAATGTAATAGCAAGCATTCAAAAGATTATAATAGACCAAAAAATGGCCAAAACATCTATAAACACGGAATCAATATTGATATAATATACTAAATGACATTGAGTAAATCGTTATAGTTTATCATTGAGACCTGGTGGGAATAAGCCACCTAATTTCACTATCCATTTGGTCTTTTGTTATCCAATATTTTGTGCCATCCTGTTTTATACATTCTGTTCCCAACAATTCTGTCAATACAAACAAAGGAAAAATGGGCCGTTTTGTGTATAGTGGAATGCTTAAATAATGCATTAGTTTGCCTGGCATTTCTAATATCCCCCAATTGTTCAGAAATACGGATGCAAAACTGTCTGGATGTTTGTCCAATATAGAATGCCCTGCATGTGCACGTAGCTGGATAGATCACCCAGTCCGTGCTACAATTGGCAAAATGTTTGATGTCATAAATCTTACCCTTTGAGCTTCATAAAGGGGTACGATTTGCAGAGGGTACAAAGAATTTCACATATACATGTAAAAAACGGCCCAGATCCACTCTCAAGAGGGGTACATCACCCAGCAGGAGCTCTGGGGATGAATCGTCCACCACGGACACTGAATCCATTCAACTGTCAGACTCACCCACTCCCAAAAGAGTACGAAACATGGGTCACCCTTTAGGCGTAGACACAGGGGAGGACGCAAGCATAAAAACATTGGAAGAACTGTTCCTGTCAATAGTCAAATGAATACCAATACTTTAAATGTGCATAACATTTCTGATCATGTATTAACACCAATGGAAGAACAATTGTTAAATAAAGGACTTGGTTTTATTCCTGGCTTTTTGGTTGATGAAAGTACTTTTGTATTTGATGTTATGAATTTCTGCAGAAAGTTAAATCTTAAAATCTTTTTTGATGAGCAGGATTCTACTCAAAGATCTACTGAATTTAAATTTCTACCATCCAAGTTTAGTCCTCCGATTGACAAACATGTAGCTATATTTCAGAATGCAGTTATAGAGGATTTACATCAGCAGTTAGGTACTGGATATATTATCAGAAACAATCTAAACATCAATGAACAACAGGCTCTTAAAAACCTGAAAGACAATACTGATATAACTATTCTTCCTGCGGACAAGGGTGGGGTCATTGTGGTGATGAACTCCAGTTATTACTGGGCTGAAGGATTAAGACAAGTGTCCAACACTCAGCACTATTTACAGATGTCCATTGACCCCACGCCTAATTTCAAAAAAGAAATTGATGATTTTTTGCAACTCGCAGTTGATGAAGGTATCATCAGTACTAAATCTAAATTTCATCTTACTGTTCAGGATCCAGCCAAACAATACCTGTATTTACTCCCCAAAATTCACAAATCATATTCTACACCTCCAGGGAGACCCATAGTGTCAGGTATTGGTTCATTGACGGAACCTCTGTCTGCCTTTCTGACTCAATATCTTAAGCCTGTGTTACGGTATATCAGGGCCAGATTACAGGATACCACAGAGTTTCTTCAGATTGTTTCTGAATCCCAGCTCGAAGAGCACTGGATGATGTGCACTTTAGACGTTACATCATTATACACCAGTATATCACATTGGGCAGGGTTAACAGCTCTTGAATATTGGTTACAAAGGATCAACATTTATAGTCCTGGATTTAACACCCTATTGATTTGCATGGCGAAACACGTCCTTACCAAAAACGTGTTCTATTTCAAAGGCAATTGCTACTGGCAGATACAGGGTACTGCAATGGGTGCGTCTTTCGCACCCATTAATGCAGATCTCTTCATGGGATATGTGGAAGATCAAATCATATACAACGAATTGCACAACCTATATCTGCCAGACATGGACATCTGGAGACGATATCTTGACGATTGCTGGCTGGTTTGGAAAGGAGGTATTGAGTATCTCCAATAATTCTTTGAATATCTTAACAGCAATAAATGGGGTGTTAAATTTACAGTTAATTTTGATACAAAAGAAATGGATTTTTTGGATGTACATCTTTCCAGAGAAGTAGATAATACACTATGTACTACATTACACAGGAAACATCCACAATACAACAGTCTACTACATACTTCCAGTTTACATCCCAAACACATTATCAAGAACATTCCCAAATCACAGTTCATCAGGATTAAGAGAATTTGTTCATCGAACCATGACCTCAAATGTTGTCAGGATGATCTTTATAATAGATTTACACAGAGGGGTTATCACATTTCAGACATTCACTCTGCAGTTGGCATGACTGCCAACCTGTCTAGGGATTCTTTGTTATGCTACAAACCTAAGGCTGCTCAATCGCTTGCTCAGAAACCTAGATTAGTTACCACTTTTGGCAGAAACACCTATCAACTACAAGATATAATAAATCATCACTGGAACATACTAACTAACAACAAACATTTAGCAAATTGGTTAGATGATAGATGCCTCTTCTCTTATAGGAAAGGAAAAACTCTGGGATCATATTTTTTGCATTTCAAAAAAATCACTCCCTTGGAAGCTTCCAAAATTCAAACCACCATTTTAGGGGATAAATTAATTGGTTGTCACCCTTGTGGTCATTGTGCCTTTTGCAAATTTGTTTTTACAACCAAAGAATTCACTAGCAAAAACACAGGTAAGATTTATGACATCAAACATTTTGCCAATTGTAGCACGGACTGGGTGAATGATCTATCTAGCTACGTGCACATGCAGGGCCTTCTATATTGGACAAACATCCAGACAGTTTCGCATCCGTATTTCTGAACATTTGGGGGATATTAGAAATGCCAGGCAAACTAATGCATTATTTAAGCATTCCACCATACACAAAACGGCCCATTTTTCCTTTGTTTGTATTGACAGAATTGTTGGGAACAGAATGTATAAAACAGGATGACACAAAATATTGGATAACAAAAGACCAAATGGATAGTGAAATTAGGTGGCTTATTCCCACCAGGTCTCAATGATAAACTATAATGATTTACTCGATGTCATTTAGTATATTATATCAATATTGATTCCGTGTTTATAGATGTTTTGGCCATTTTTGGTCTATTATAATCTTTTGAATGCTTGCTATTACATTCACCAGCATTACACTAGTCAAACAACACTGTTCACCTCGTGCTGGAACTCTTGTCACAATCCACGAAAATAGTAGCAAAAAACACAAGTAGAACCAAAACGGAATGGCAGCTTACATTCAACAAAGTCCAATAATTAGCCAGCAGCGTAATAGTAAAAAACCTTCTTTATTCCACAAATAGAGAAAACGAAATGAGCGCTTTCGCGTATATAACATACGCTTCATCAGATTTCATTATGCATCAGAAAAACTCAGTTTAAATAGCATATCATGCATCCAATTAAGGTCATTATCTTATTAATTAATAGAACCTTTAGCTTTTAAAGCCATAGCCAACTTCTCTAATATAGTTCTATGGATGTATTTTGAATATAAATGTATAAAAGTAACATATCTCGTTACAATTCAGTCCTATGTCACCTTGGACATTCCTAGACTAGTCTCGTAGTATATATAAAATCTAAATATACAAATTTGTGTTTATGGATACGTAGCTATATATGCATCACGTTTTTGTATATGTTCAAACACAATCATTTAAATAAATAAAAACAGTACACAGTAGAATCAAACTTATGTCTCTAGGCCACAGGCTGGATAAAAATACCACAAAATATATAGTTCATCTTTGAAACAAAGTGCTATGTGCTTATAACTTATGGTTTGATATAAAAAGAGAATATAGAATTTGATGTAAACAATTATATATATAACCTATAAAATACATATCAAATAACAAGAATAAATATATTAAAACAATGAATATAATAAATCTGTTAAAACAAAAGTCATCTGTAAAGTGCATGTGTGCCATTTCTAAGAAATCAATACAAATATATAAATGTGTGAGTATATATGATCACATATATGTGTATGAAATATATTTCATTACTCCGCCAGACACAATGGAAGCAGCATTACACGCTTCTGCCTCCACCCCTTTGCCTAACCAGGAAGCGGATAAGTCTAACCAGCAAACGAGTTCTTCTAATAAGGGAGCGATACTGACAAGCAATGCTATAGCCCCGCTTTTTTTACCGTATTCAATACGGAAACCAGTAGTTCCAAGAGAGAGATCCAGAAGCTGGGACAAACGCAAACGGAAGTTCTCAGAGGAGAATATCCAGCAGAGACGACGCCAAAGACAGTAAATAGTTCATCTTTGTTGTTTTTTTAAGCTAGTTGCTGAAACCGGTTTGGTTCACAATAAACTTTTTGTTTGCTACTTATACTCAGGGTGCTATAGGAGGTACCATTGTGCAGTAACTCAGAGCAAATCTGGGTATTGCTGTGGAGATTCATTACATAACTATAGAAGGCTTTGTGGTTGTCTTTACTATCTGCTGCAATTCTATTTTCATAGCTATCTTTAGAGTATTTGATGAGGGATCTCAACCTTTTGTTGAGGCTGATAAGGGAGTTTTTCCAGTCTTGGGATTTTGCCTTATTCCACATCAGTTTTCTCCTTCTGTTGTAGAGTTTGTTTATGGCAGGGGACTGCCAAATTGGCTTCCTTTTTTTTTTGAGGAGAGTGTTGTGGTTCTATCGGGTATGGCGAGAACCTGGCATTTGTGTACGTGTTTGTACAGTGCATTGGTGTATGATTCGGCGGTCATGCAAATATTCTTCATTTGCATGGGTGCCATGAAATTAGTCAACTCTGTTTTTAGCAGCCCAAAGTTAGCTTTGGAGAAGCTTTTCATGGTGGTTACCTTTGGGGGGGGGTGGATTTCCAAGGTGATTAGTTTGTGGTTGGATCTAACCAGGGAGGAGTTGACTATTGGTGTAGAGCAACGGTCAACCATGTTAGTAATGACCAGGTCAAGGATGTTACTACCTCTAGTGGGGGTAAGAACGAGCTGGTCCAGAGCATTGGAATTAATAATGAATTCCAGAAAGCATTGGGCAAGTGTATTGGTACATGGGTAGTTTTCCCAGTTAATGGAGGATAAGTATAATCGTCCTTTTCTAAGCAGAATTATATTTAAGTAACCGAAACAGATCATAAGTCACAAACATAGCTACTGCTGTTACTATTAGTAAAAATCATCAACTGGGCTCAAAAATTAAAGCAAAACTAAATAATAACAAACAAGTTATGAATTTTGTCTCTATCATTTCAAGACTCTCTTTACATGCACAGATGCATTAGTTGTTGTTGTGTCTTTCGGCTTTTCCCAGTTAGGGGTCGCCACAGCAGAACTCTGGTCCGCTAATGATTGGCAGTAGATTTTTACATGCCGAGTTGCCAGCTCTGACGCACAACTTTCAACGAAGGTACGCCCATTCACGCTTGTCTCCACACAGAAGACGCTCTAGCTGAGAATCGGACAGGACAACGTCATACTATGAGGCGACAACAATACCGCAGCACCACCACCGCAGTCATGATTAATGTTCTAAGTGTTGATTGCAAATGTTTTTATTTGAGAACAGAGAAGCATCCCTCTGAGTTTAACTTCTAACTCAGAAAGAACTGTGCCGTTCTCCTGGCTCTTAATTTAACTCACTTGTGGCCATGACAATGGCTTTTAGTACAGGTGATCTGCATAATGTTCAGGCACCCATTTTATTTATTTATTTATTGTTTGTTAACTGGGTTAGTCTAGCTGGGCTTGTGGCCCTTTTTCAGTGGAGACCCGAGGAGAAAAGCTCCAGTACATAGTATAAAATACAGAAATTCACAACTTTGCAAAAGAGCTGTAGTAACTACAGAGGGATTAAATTGATCAGTCACAGCATGAAGTTATGGGAAAGAGTAGTGGAAGCTAGGTTAAGAAGAGAGGTGATGATTAGTGATCAGCAGTATGGTTTCATGCCAGGAAAGAGCACTACAGATGCGATGTTTGCTCTGAGAGTGTTGATGGAGAAGTAAAGAGAAGGTCAGAAGGAGTTGCATTGTGTTTTGGTAGACTTAGAGAAAGCATATGACAGGGTGCCTAGAGAGGAGTCGTGGTATTGTATGAGGAAGTCGGGAGTGGCAGAGAAGTATGTAAGAGTGGTACAGGATATGTATGAGGGTAGTGTGACAGCGGTGAGGTCTGCGGTGGGAGTGATGGATGCGTTTAAGGAGGAGGTGGGATTACATCAAGGATCAACTCTGAGCCCTTTCTTATTTGCAATGGTGATGGACAGGTTGACAGATGAGATCAGACAGGAGTCCCCATGGACTATGATGTTTGCAGATGACATTGTGATCTGTAGTGAGAGTAGGGAACAGGTGGAGGAGACCCTGGAGAGGTGGAGATATGCTCTAGAGAGAAGAGGAATGAAGGTCAGCAGGACTAAGACAGAATATATGTGTGTGAATGAGAGGGAGGATAGAGGAATTGTGAGGATGCATGGAGTAGAGGTGGTGAAGGTGGATGAATTTAAATACTTGGGATCAACAGTTCAGAGTAATGGTGAGTGTGGAAGAGAGGTGATGAAGAAAGTACATGCAGGATGGAGTGGGTGGAGAAGAGTGTCAGGAGTGATTTGTGACAGACGAGTGCCAGTAAGAGTGAAAGGGAAGGTCTACAAGAGGGTAGTGAGACCAGCTATGTTATATGGCTTGGAGACAGTGCCATTGACAAAAAGGCAGGAGTCAGAGCTTGACGTGGCAGAGCTGAAGATGTTAAGATTTGCACTGGGTGTGACGAGGATGGACAAGATTTGGAATAAGTATATTAGAGGGTCAGCCCAGGTTGGAAGGTTTGGAGACAAAGCCAGAGAGGCAAGATTACGTTGGTGTGGACATGTGCTGAGGAGGGATGCAGAGTATATTGGGAAAAAAGATGCTAAGGATGAAGCTTCCAGGTAACAGGAAAAGAAGACCTAAGATAAGGTCTATGGATGTGGTGAGAGAGGACATGCAGTTGGTTGGTGTGACAAAGCAAGATGCAGAGGACAGGAAGAAATGGAAACAGTTGATCTGCTGTGGCGACCCCTAACGGGAGCAGCCGAAAGAAGAAGAAGACAAAATACATAAAGTCACCACATTACAATAGACAAAATGAGTTACATAGTACAATTTGTACAGAAATCACAGTCTTTACATAAAGTAAACATTGGATTACATTTAAGAGGATGTCAGTTTGAGAGCATGTGTAAGATAAGCCAGAGGCTTGCATGCATACAATTTTAAGCAAGATGTACTGAGCAAAACCTCTGACAATTTTGTTAATTTTGGCAAAGAAAGTTGATAAAGGTGAGGGGTTAGTGGTGGGGGTGTTTTAGGTGGGAGCATGTGAAGGACATTCCCATTTGGAGGACAGATCGAAGAGAAGCATGGATTTGAAGTTGTTATGGTTTGGTATGTTACGTGGGGGGGGTATAAAGTTCCACAGTTTGGCTATGGTGTGGAATAGTAGTAGTTGTCCAGGTGGGTGTAAGGGTTTGTGTACTTGTAGGAGGTTTTGGCCTTTGGATCTCAGGGAGTGGCTGGGTGTGTAGGGTATTAGAGATTTGGCAAGAGATGGGCATTCTGTTGGTTTGAAGATGTGTTTGTGGGCTGTTGTAAGTTGTAGGTATATTAGGTGGTTCGGGAGTTCTAGCCAGTTGAGTGTGTGTATAGAGTGGCAGTGATGGGAAGAGCTTTTAGAATTGGTTGCAAATTTGCAGATTTTGTTGTAGCAAGCTTTGAGTTTGGAACGTAGGCCAAGTTGTAGGTTGGTGAATAGGGGATCACCGTACAAGAGACAGGGGAGAAGGAAGGTAGATGCGAGAGTTTGTCGGGAAGAAGGGGTGAGGTAGTGGTTGTGTCTATATAGGAGACCGATTTTCTGGTGGGTTTTTCTGACTGTGGAGAGGATGTGGGAGTTGAATTTTAGGTTTTCATCAATGGTAATGCCAAGTAGCTTGATAGTGGGAACAATTTCTAGAGGGGTGTTATTGTGGCTTTTGATGGAAAATAGGAGTCTGTTGAATTGGGAGGTTTTGGTAGGAGTGAAAATCATACGTTTTGCTTTGTTAGCATTTAGGGCTAGGTGATTGGAGTGCATCTATGATTCTGTTTTGGAGAAGGCTATTTGGGTTTTGAGTAGAAGTTTGGAGGGGCAGGAGGCTGAGCAGATGATGGTGGAATCATCAATGTATTGGATAACTGAGGCATCAGGGATAGAGTGGTGAAAGTTGTTGATGAATATGTTAAAGAGGAGTGGGCCCAGTACAGATCCTTGTGGAACTCCAGTGGGTGTAGGTATGAAAGGGGAGGTTGACTCTTTCCATTGCACAGTCTGTTGGTGCATGGAATGGTAGCTGGAGAACCAGACTAAGGCTGAGGGAGAGAGGTGAAATTGTGAGAGCTGGGACAGGAGTAGGGATTGGGAGATGGTATTGAATGCCTTTGAGAGGTCTAGAAACAGTGAAGATACGTATTTGCCGCTGTCACATGCTAGGTTGACTGTCTCAAGAAAGGAGGGCTGTCATGGACTCATGGTACTGTGGCTGGGGCGAAAGCCATGTTGGGTGGGAGAAAGGAGGCTGTGCTGGGTTAGGTATAGCATGAGTTGGGAGTGGATGATTTTTTCTAGAATTTTAGAGAGTTGGAGAGAGTATAGCTATGGGCCTGAAGTTGGTAGTGTCTGTGTTCTTACCACCTTTGTAGAGAGGGATTATAAATGCATGTTGCCAGATTGTTGGTACATAGGATTCTTGTATAGATCTATTTATAACAATAGATATGGGATAGGCTATTGATTCAGCGGATAGTTTGAGGAAATTTGCTGGAAGGTTGTCTGGGGCATTGTGGCATGGTTTTAGCTTTAGGAGTAGTCTTTCTATTGTGTTAGTGGAGACAGGTTTAAGGGTGAAGATGGGAGGGGAGGTGGGAGAGGTGGAGTTTGGGGGGCAGGGTGAGGAGGTTGCATTGGTGGGGGGGTTAGGGAATGTGGAGGATAGTTTACCTTAATTTGAACTTACCAGAGCTGCACCTGTATTGAAAAGTAAACAATCCATGATTATCAGACTATTTTCTGTCAAGTAAGTATAAAGGGGAAAATAGAAAAAAATTATGTTTGGTTGTTGCCTGCTCCTATCATTCCTAATAAAAAAGACAAAGGAAAGCATTTCCTCTAAACCATAATGACTGTACTGATTTAAAATGCATAAAGCATTCCCACTAACAGTAATAACTGCTAACTGCTCTGATTTGAATTACATTTTGTTACTTTTGAAACTTATAAAAATGCTACTTATGGTACAGTGATACTCCAACGGTGTAGTAAAAATAATTTTTGGTACTGTTCAGTTTTAGAAATTCCTGGATATTAACAGTTACATATGACTTACATGGCATTAGATTCAGCATTTATATTACATAAATATCACACTTATTGCTAAACATACCTGAAAAGACAGGCAGGATACCGCAGGCTCAAAAAAAGTGCCTTCAGTTTTCTCTGTAGTGATTGGCTAGCAGGAATGTTTCCATGTTTGCTGATAAATGTAACAACACTTTTTTTTACATATATAAGGCTTACATTTCATAGCACAGTACAGCACAGTACAGTGCACTATTATTCATACTGCATTGCACTTACATACACCACAGTACAGTACACTATTATTCACACTGCATTGCACTTACATTTCATAGTACAGTATAGCACAGCACAGTACACTATTATTCACACTGCATTGCACTTACATACACCACAGTACAGTACACTATTATTCACACTGCATTGCACTTACATTTTATAGTACAGTATAGCACAGCACAGTACACTATTATTCACACTGCATTGCACTTACATTTCATAGTACAGTATAGCACAGCACAGTACACTATTATTCACACTGCATTGTACTTACATTTCATAGTACAGTATAGCACAGTACAATACACTATTATTCACACTGCATTGCACTTACATTTCATAGTACAGTATAGCACAGCACAGTACACTATTATTCACACTGCATTGCACTTACATTTCATAGTACAGTATAGCACAGCACAGTACACTATTATTCACACTGCATTGCACTTACATTTCATAGTACAGTATAGCACAGCACAGTACACTATTATTCACACTGCATTGCACTTACATTTCATAGTACAGTATAGCACAGCACAGTACACTATTATTCACACTGCATTGCACTTACATTTCATAGTACAGTATAGCACAGCACAGTACACTATTATTCACACTGCATTGCACTTACATTTCATAGTACAGTATAGCACAGCACAGTACACTATTATTCACACTGCATTGCACTTACATTTCATAGTACAGTATAGCACAGCACAGTACACTATTATTCACACTGCATTGCACTTACATTTCATAGTACAGTATGGCACAGCACAGTACACTATTATTCACACTGCATTGCACTTACATTTCATAGTACAGTATGGCACAGCACAGTACACTATTATTCACACTGCATTGCACTTACATTTCATAGTACAGTATAGCACAGCACAGTACACTATTATTCACACTGCATTGCACTTACATTTCATAGTACAGTATAGCACAGCACAGTACACTATTATTCACACTGCATTGCACTTACATTTCATAGTACAGTATAGCACAGCACAGTACACTATTATTCACACTGCATTGCACTTACATTTCATAGTACAGTATAGCACAGCACAGTACACTATTATTCACACTGCATTGCACTTACATTTCATAGTACAGTATAGCACAGCACAGTACACTATTATTCACGCTGCATTGCACTTACATTTCATAGTACAGTATAGCACAGCACAGTACACTATTATTCACGCTGCATTGCACTTACATTTCATAGTACAGTATAGCACAGCACAGTACACTATTATTCACGCTGCATTGCACTTACATTTCATAGTACAGTATAGCACAGCACAGTACACTATTATTCACGCTGCATTGCACTTACATTTCATAGTACAGTATAGCACAGCACAGTACACTATTATTCACGCTGCATTGCACTTACATTTCATAGTACAGTATAGCACAGCACAGTACACTATTATTCACGCTGCATTGCACTTACATTTCATAGTACAGTATAGCACAGCACAGTACACTATTATTCACGCTGCATTGCACTTACATTTCATAGTACAGTATAGCACAGCACAGTACACTATTATTCATGCTGCATTGCACTTACATTTCATAGTACAGTATAGCACAGCACAGTACACTATTATTCACACTGCATTGCACTTACATTTCATAGTACAGTATAGCACAGCACAGTACACTATTATTCACACTGCATTGCACTTACATTTCATAGTACAGTATAGCACCGTACAGTACACTATTATTCACACTGCATTGCACTTACATTTCATAGTACAGTATAGCACAGCACAGTACACTATTATTCACACTGCATTGCACTTACATTTCATAGTACAGTATAGCACAGCACAGTACACTATTATTCATGCTGCGTTGTATTGGATGTCTAACAGATCATTATCTCTACTTCTCTACCTTTCTCTCTTGGCTGACTTGCAAAGCCCCTTTAATGATATAATACAAAAGTCTTGTCAAACATCAACATTATTGGTCCAAAAATAGAGAGAGATACACATAAATGGTCAATGCCTTCCTCATCTTTAATGTTATCAGATGATTCAGCCACTGTATTTGCCTTCAATGCCAGCAACATCAGAAGGTTGTGAGTTCTAGTCTTACAACAGGCATGTGGATTCATGTTCAATTGCTGAGACTGCAGTGTAGCATTGGGATGCTGAACTCCTGAGGTATTTTGTTTTGAAAGAGAGATTAAATTGACATCACACCTGCCTAAGTTGGTGGCGGTTCATATGTATGTTAATGATTCCATGGCGTTTATCAGAAGTGTATGAGTCCTTCAAAATTTATTTCATCAATCAGATAACAGTATTTACAATGAACTTGAGCACCTTTTCATATACATCTTTTTTTACTGTGAACAAAATGTACAATTTCACTAATGTTTTTAACTGTGCACCCTTTTTGTTGCAATGTTTCATTTATCAGTTTCTTATTCTACAGAATTTCCACACAGCCCGCCATGCCATATTAAACATAAACAGCCATAACTATATACCATATCTAATTTTTCGTTACATTTTTATGAAATCAGTATTGTATAATATCCATTTCCATCCTCACTTGTCAGTCTTTGACAAATTGCTTTTCTTGTACTACACCAAAAACTTCTTTCAACTATTTCACTGTACAATAAGATGTTTCATTATTTTTTCTGTTTTACAACATTCAGCCATAAATACCCTTTTTGTTTCTGTTTTATTTCCTTCTTTACTGGATTCAGCAAGAGATCTGACCCGTTTCTCAGCTTCATTCTCTCTTCTTCTATAAATAAATATGTACTGATTCTGTTTCACATCTTGCCATGCATTAATATAAAAGTAATTTTCTATTACTTCTTGGTACTAATCTCCTCTATTATCATTCAAACTCTCAGCATGTATTTTGTATTTCCTCATTCTTTTTTCATATTTACAGCACAGGCTATGTTTTTACAAATCTTCATTTTCCCACTCATCACATTTTTTCACAGTATGTTATATTTTACTAACGAAATCCTCACAAAAACAGACTACTCATTTTTTATTTATTGTAATACACAAAAACATATTTATTGAAGTAAAAAATCAAGATTTATCAGTTGCAACCCTCCCTAATAATTATTATATGCAAGCCCTCTTGTTAATCTAGAACCACAGAAAATAAAGAAAGAAAGACATCGAAAAGTATTATTCCTATGTAAGTAGTAGAAAGTGTATATATCCTTGCCAATAAGTAAATAACATTTTTTCATGAATGACATTTTGAATAAATTCCATATTTACTATTTCTCTAGCCTTTTCTAGTATTGCTCCTACCCTTTCATATGTACTTCTTTGCCCATATTTAATTCCTAAAAATTAAATTTTTTATTTTATTATATTACTCCCTCATTTATTGTGCCCCTAAACTCTGATCTTTTTCTTTAGTCAGCCATTCGCCTGTTTTTCCAGCTTGTCCTGCAGCACCATAATCCCTTCTTTCATCCAAATCTTGTTCTTCATCATTTAAATAGTGTTGTCTGCATAAAAAATGTAACAAATAGAGAGAGAGAGAGAGAGACTCTCTTACATGCTTCTTCACCTATCCTGTTTTTTACTGGAATAATTATACAGCTCTTTAGAAAGGCAAATAAAAGGCTGTTTAGAAGACAGTCAAGTTTTAAACTACATTCCATCCTTATTTCCACCCCTAAAGGATTATTAATGACAATATTCTTATAATTTTATATGTTTTTTTTTCCAAATGTTTTTTAAATTCTCTCCAAAACCATACTTCTAAAAAATATTTATGGCTTACTCTGTAAAATGCATTCTTTATAGGTTCATAGGTTGGTACTAGGCCGTCGGCCCTAGGGCCTATACAAGCCTAGCCATAACAATTCCCTGGCTATTTCTTCCCACAATATTTACTTCCCTGGACCCCTGTCTAGCAGGGTGACTGATGTGATCCCCGGGCTGAATTTCCTATCTCCCATTCAGTCATCAAGGTTCCTTTTGAAGAGGGCCAAAGAGACACTCTGCTTGACATGTATGGGCAGTCTATTCCAGAGTCTGGGGAGTCTCTGGGTCAGGAACCTATCCCTCCAGCATGTTTTGTTCATTGTGATGACAAGATTTAGATCCCTGAATCATGTGGTTCTGAGGGATTGGGATTTCTTTAAGTGTAGCATGTCCAGCAGCTCTGGGTTTGACATGGCCTTGTATGTTAAGCAGAGATTGCCTCTGAGTAGATGATATGTGACAGAGTATAGCTGGAGTTTTTTTAGACAGTCAGCATAGGGCATCTGCTTTGGGCCTGTGATTCTTTTAGTGAGGTATTTCTGCGGCCTTTCCATTTGTTGCAGATGTCTTGAGAGGTGGGGCGTTGTATTCTATAATGGGTCTAATGATGGATGAGTACAATAAGACAATGATCTCCTTTTTTCTGGATGAAAAGCCCTTAGTGATGAGGTGTGCCACATAGAAGAATTTCCTGACTGTTGTGGCGATGTGGTTATCGAAGGTGAGACCACTGTCTACCTGTGTCCCTAACTCTTATCTCACTTTTGGTGTTTAGTGTACTGCCACCTATGTGGTAATTCACAGGTACATGTTTTTTCCCAAAGGGGATAACTATGCATTTCTTGGCATTGAGCTTGAGCCCAAGGCTCTGGCACCAAGCATCTATTTCTGTAAGGCCATTTTGTAGGATATCCACATAATTTGGGGATTCAATAATGGCTCGCAGTTTGCAGTCATCTGTGAACTTTGTTAGCCAGAGTCCCTTAGTGTTGGCCTGTACTTCAGAGAAGTAGATGCCAAACAAGAGCAGTCCCAGGACTGAACCCTGAGGTACTCCACTTGTCTGGAGCTGGATTTGGAGTCATCTACTTTTACAGTGTGGATTCTGTCAGTAAGCCAGTTGGCAACCCATCGAGTGACGTAGGGATTAATGCCCATCTTAGTAAGTTTATCTATGATTCCAGAGTGGGGGATAGTGTCGAAGGCCTTGGTGAGGTCCAGATAGACTGTGTGGACTGCCTTACCCTCATCAACAGCTCTGGAGACCGATTCGAAGAAGTCAAGCAGGTTCAGGAGATAGGATCGGCCCTTCACAAACCCAAACTGGGTGGGGTCCAGTGTTTGAAGGTTGCCAATGTCTTTGTTTATAAGTTACATGATAATACATTCCATGGCCTTACAGATCAGGCTTATCAGACTGATGGGGCAGTAGTTCCACAGGATCCAAGGTGGATCCCCCCTTGTGGAGTGGGATAACTGTAGCTGTGCACCACTCAGTGGGCACGAAGCCTGAGGTGAGGCTATGGTTAAATATGACACTTAGGTGAGGTGCCAGTTCATTTTGTAGTTCATATAGTACACAGCCTGGGATATCATCTGGTCCCATGGATGCTGTATTCTTACTTTGGAGAGTCTGTTTTTTACCTGTATGGCCATTATTACTGGAATTTGGCAATCTTTCAGTATTGAGATGGGCCCTTTAGGGGGTGAGAGGGGGGGTGAAGTTGGCATTGAATTGATCTGCCAGGATATTGGCAATATCCTTGGGATCAGTATATTTAATGCCATTCTGTTGTAGCTCAGAGCAGATCTGAGCATTGCCATTTAGATTCTTGACATAGCTATAGAATGCCTTGTGGTTGTCTTTGGAATCTTTGGCAATTTTATTTTCGTAACTAGCTTTAGAGGATTATATGAAGGATCTCAGCTTCTTACTGAGACTGGTAAGGGAGTTTTTTTGCATCCTGGGATTTTCCTCTTTTCTGCAACAGTTTCTTCCTTTTGCTGTAAAGTTTGTATATGGCAGGGGACCACCAGATTGGCTTCCTTTTTTTGGAGGAGAGCATCTTAGTTCTATTTGGGATGGCACAATTCATGCATGAGTGGATGTGCTCGTACAGTGCCTTAGTGCTGGAGTCAGCAGTCGAACTTTCAGTTCCAATCTGCATGGGTGTCATGAAGTTTGTTACTTCTGACTTGAGTAGCATGAAGTTGGCTTTGGAGAAGTTTTTTACGGAGGTTTCCTTACTGGGGAGTGGGGGAGGGATGTGGATATCAAGGGTGATTAGCTTATGGTCAGGCCTGACCAACGAGGGAGTGACCATAGGTGTGGAGCATCGATTTCCCATGTTGGTAATGACCAGGTCCAGGATATTGGAGCCCCTGGTGGGATTATGGATTAGTTGATCCAGGGCATTGGAATTTATGAATTCCAAGAACCATTGGTCAAAGGTGTTGGTACGCGAGTAGTTTTCCCAGTTAATGGCAGGGTAGTTGAAATTACCCAGTATTAGGGTGTTTGGTTGTATCTTAATATTTTCCAGTATGTTTAGAAAGGTGTAGTGAGAATCTTGGGGCATGGTGGGGAATCTGTAGCAAGCTACAATTTGGATTGCAGTGTTACCTAGTGTTAGTTGCACCTGGAGAATTTCAGACACATTGTGTTGGGCAACTAGCCTGGTGGTGTGAATATCCTTGGTTAATATGGGCACTCCTCCACCTTTAGTGTTTCGGTCCTGGTTTGGTGGCCGAAAAGTGTGGTAAGAGTTGTAGCCTGGTATTGCAGGTGTGCTCTCTGGAGCCTTGAACCAGGTCTATATCACAACTTAATATTTTTTTTGCCTCATTTTACTACTGAAGCCACAGTTCTTTTATTGTTATCAACAATTCTCATGTATATTTTCCTTTAATGATCCAAACAACATTAAAACTGAATGGACGGCAGGTGCAAAGGCTCAAAAGGCAATCCAACACATACAAAAGTTAGCCAGCACCAGCTGGGATGGGACAAAGCAAACTTTACTGAAGTCAAACCACAGTCAACAGACCGGTTTCGGCCCAAAAGCCTTTGTCAATGAATCAAATTAACTGCAACAGATCACATTTTATATAAATCACCAAAAAGTTAAGTGGCTAGTAAGCCAATAACAATTCATAAATGATTATTCAAGCCAAGTGAAAATAATCTACCCAGTCTCACAATCCATAATTTCTCCTTTTTATTGAGAATATTATGCCAACCAGCCTTATGACATCTATTACCCAAAATGTTATCAATAATAATACATTTAAAACTAGCAGAGATATGAATGATGATATGTTTATATAGGGCATTTGTGGAATATTTGTTTTTAATATTGCTGAGATGTTCTGATATACGTAATCTGGTTGGTCTGGAAGTCTGGCCAATGTAAAAGGCTAAACAAGTACATACCGCAAGGTAAATAACCCAGTCACTACTGCAATTGGAAAAGATGTTTATTGAAAAAGTGCATGGTGTGTTTTTGCTAGTGAATTCCTTAGTTTGGTAAATGTATTTACAAATAGAACAATGGCCACAGGGAAAGCAACCCACTACCCTAGTGCCATCCAGTGCAACCTGTGACGAACTGACTGATGGTATATTACATTTATAGTGACTGAAATGGCTGCCCAAGGACCTACATCTACAACATGTAAATAAACATCTCTCACCCAACATGTCATTCAATCTTTCATCAGACAATAAAATGTCCTAGTACTGTTGCACTAAATCCATAAAGTAATCAGTATTCCTGACATAGTTTGTTGTAAATCTGATTTTTTTGGTTATGATCCCGATTTATATGTTTTTTGTATCTAAATAAATCACCTCTACAAAGTTGTTGAACCTCCTTACTAGTTTTTATCAACTGAGCTGAAGGATAACCTCATTCTGTAAAACGTTTAATTAAATCCTTGTTGAAATGTGCATAATCTTCTATGTTAGAGCAGATACGATGAATCCTCATAAACTGAGACTTTGGAATATTGCTGATAACATATTTAGGATGGCAACTTGAGGCATGCGACAATGTGTTCGAGTGAAAAGGTTTTCTATATATAGAACTAACTAACGTACCGTCCTGCTGTCTATATAAGTTCACATCCAAAAATTAGATGGAATCTCGGTCACAATTTACCGTGAATTGATGCCCCATTTGTTTTCATTTAAATATTGGACAAACTTGTGTAAATATACCAGGTCGATTTCCACACCATCCGTTAATGCCATAAATGCCAACTGTAATATTCTCCTTATTACCTTAAACAACCTTAGTTGTCATTTTTTATCAAAATTTGTAGTTATTGTGATTTAAAGCTAGTCTAGTTGAGTCGTATTTATCCCTTTCCATAGAAATTTTTATCTCTGTTCTCAAACCTTCTACTTCCAATGATAATGTAGTATACTATTCATTCAATAGCCTTAAAAACACTAATTTTTGTTAATTTGTCAATGCCTTATGTTACTTATAACATATCCCAACCCAGATGTGCTATTCATTGTAAGTTCTTCAATTGCTATGGCTAATTTTACTAATAATGTGATTACATGCATTAGATCTCTTTTCTCATCTAATAAAGTTTGAAATGTTTACTAGCATATTTGCAGATTACTACTTGCAAATTTTTTTCAAATAATTTCTGGGTATAATTATCTACAAACCATGTAATTGCATTGTGCATCCTATGTATATTCCTGTGTTTGTGTTTTTGACTATCCATTGTTACTTTTTTTTAAGTTTTGCTACTCAGCATGGGTTTAATTCTTCTCATCTACCCTTTACCTTAAATTTCTGTCTTCATAAAAAAAAACTCTTTTTCCACATTTCTTCATTGAACTTCTGTCTATATATCCTCCCATTCCTGAGGAACAGCGCTTCTAACACTATTCAACATACAAACTAAATTATTATACTCCCCTTATTTCTTTCTTCCTTCTGGAAATACTTTCTGTATTCTGTACATACCATTCTATACTTGTTTTTTCAATAGTGAACAACTGACTCCAGAAATTTATAATGTTATCTTGAATTTACGCATGCTATCCAAATTTTATTTATTTCCTGCTTAATATAATCTTGCTGAACAGATTTCCACTCAGCCACTGTATTCCTTTATCTTGAACTGCACTACATAAACTTTCCTTGAATTCAGCCCATATTGCCATATGATCAGAAAATAAAATATCTGTATTTTTATATTTCTTTCTTTTAGGTCAGTGATACATACCATATAGTCAATGTCTGTTGATATTATTTACTTTGTATGTGTATTTTCTTTCCTACCATAAACACTTTTGTCTTGTTTTTTGAATCCATATTAACATTTCTATCCATGCAATACTCATTTGCATCAATATATAAACCTTTAACCTTTCTAGTATCTCTCTTTTACTGGATGGTCATTGCACAGTTGTAGCTATTAATCTGGTACTTTTGCCATTTATTACTATGCCTGTATCTGAACTCTCATCTTCTTTATATCATACTACTTTGTACACTGTTTTGCCTCTGTTTCTTTCAGCATTTTTTTCTCATACTAAAATATCCACAAACGCTGAAATATCAAAATCAGTTGTATGAATACATTTTCCCATCAACAATTATCACATGTGACTTTGTGCTGTTCAAACACACTTTGTTAAACTGTTCATCCTGTATCTTTTTCTTCATTGTAACTTTCTCCAAATGCTTGGTTATCTTTCTCAAACTAAATCCTTTGGCAAGGGATACATTTTTCTTTAGTTATATTCTCCTCCTTTTGCCTTTCTTCAACATTCACTAACATTTGATATTATTTTTTTGTTGAAATTCTGCTAACACAACATCCAACCCTTTCCACATATTTTCCCCTTTGCTCCTCCTGAGTATTTAATAAAAAATGTTAATGTTACTTTTTGTTTTTGTCCAAGTTATTTCTTTGTCATTCTTAGAAACGTCAACACTTATCCTGCCATCTACTAAATCACTTTTTCCTCTTTTTATTCCCCTCCTTAGTCTTTGAACTTGCTATCAACACACTGTATACATCTATCTTTGTGTGTATGTATATATATATATATATATATATATATATATATATATATATATATATATACACACACACACACACACGCATGCTTACACCTATATACAGTATATGACTGAGTGATTAACAATGTTCAAGTGGGGTTTGTTTTATCAAAAGTTGTATTGCTTGATGTAGGTTCTGTGCAAATGTGGAGACATTGAATATGGGTAAGGTGGGGCAGTACTGACAAGTAGGTGGTCTCTTAGGCAGACTGTGAATAGGACACATTGGAAAGTTGTTGGCAGTCAGCATTCTTCTTCTGGTAATTGATGATGTTAACCCCGATAAATAGGAGTACAGAGAAAATATTTTTTTTATAAATGTGTTGGTGAACAAAGCAGTGGAGAAAGTGTTTTTATATTGACTACAGCTGCAGATTTGAGGAATTTCTCAGTGATGGTAGTTTTGATTATGGATGGCACATTTGTTTCAAAAGGTAAACAGATACAGCAACTTTATACTGTATATTGTGTTGTCAATATCAGTGGAGTTAATAGGAGCTACCCATGTGTTTATGGATTAATGCTATCAAAAAGTTATCCGGTGTACAATATGTTTAGGAGATGTGTGTTATCTCTCATGCATAATTATGGTATTTCATGTACACCTCGATTCATTATTTGTGATTTTGAACTAGGTCAAGTGAAGAATTTGCAGTTCAACTCAGCTTTTTTCATTTATGTCAGAATGAGTAATGAAAAATGCAGAAGTGTATACTGACAGAGTAATATGCAATGGATATACACTTTAACTGTTTAAGATGGCAAGCTGTGGCACCAAGTTTTCTGCCAGCTGAAGAAATTGTTCAAGCATTCTCAGACCTGAAGTGTTTGTTTCTATCAGTTGATACAGGCTTTGTATCTTATTTCAAGCAATCATGTTTGTGGTAGACTTCTACTAGGTTTGCCATTCAGTGTCACATTCCACTAGTGTTTCCACTGGTTTCTGGTCTGTTTTTGAACTGCAGTTGTTGACATTGTCTGGGACACAACTTACAGAATGCTGTCATTAGTGTCTGCTGGAAAGGTGTTCTGTAGAGCTGAACAGTATTGTGTTTGGGATTATGCATGAACAATGTCACATGGAAGATCTTCGAGTACATACAATGTCTGAATAAATAAAAAAATAAAGTACCAATCCAACAAGGCTGGGATAAAATCAAGTTTAATAACACACACAGAAAACATAAAGTAAACGCTTCTGCTATTACCACATCGCTTCCTCAGACTCTTTGGTAAAAAGCACTTGGGATTTTAAACAAAATCTAACCACTCAGTTATTGGAAGCAATTCAAGTCAATCAACGCTTTAAGGGTATACCAAGAAATAATGATATGCAGTCTGTACATCATTAAAAAACAAATGTTAAAACATTAAAACCACAAAAATAACTGTTTCAGTGTTTAAGTGGATGTGCTTTCAGGAAAGGCTTGAGACTAGAGGCAGCATTCAAACCTGGTGGTTTATCTGCTTTCAAACGTAAAATCCATTCCTGTTCTGCTGCTTCTATTCTATTAACTATATCTCCACCCCTTAACCCTTCATCTATAGTCTGAAGAACTAAAAACTTGAAGAAATGTTCAGTCCCAAACTGCATGCAGCGTTGTGCTAATGCATTCATACTTTTTTTATTTCTGATGTCTCTGTAGTGTTCAAGAATTCTGTCTTTTAAAAGCCTGTTGGTTTTGCCTATGTAAAAAGCATGGCAAATCTGACAGCTACAGAAATAAACGATATTTGACGTTTTACAATCTGTGTATAAATTGAGATCTATTTTGAAATTTGCATAAGGATGTGAGTATGTTGAACATGTTAGAATGTGTTTGCAAGCTGAACAAGACCTACAGGCAAAAGTGCCTAATCTACTTCACCAAGTTACTTCCATGTTATACTGTGATCTATAACAAAGATTTTGTCTCAAAGATTTATTATTCTTAAATGTAAAATGTGGTACTGTGTCTATGACTCCTTTGAGTTCTTCTATTGTGTGTAGTATATTCCAGTTATTTTTTATAATCTCACAGTATTGATTGATGTCACTAGAATATGGTAAGGAGACTCTAAAACTATTTCTGTTAGAAGGTGGTGACACTGATGTAACAGATGGTACCTTATCTGTGAAGTATGGTCTACACCTACCTTTTCTTTCTTGGCATTAATTGGTGATACATGAACCAATCTCTGATTCACCATAACCCCTCTCTAGAAATTCATAACCCTCTCATACTTTCTCGTTTAACTTCTTTCTTATTTTAACTCTTCAAAAAGATCAGGCTAATAAGTTTTGCCATTCAAGCACTTTGGCTATAAAATCAATATGAGGTGAAAAACAAACAAGAATAAGCAATGAAAATACTAAAAGCACCAAGTACAGATTCTGATCAAGTAAAAAGAAGAAATAAATCCTTTGGAGGCCTTGATTTTGGTTTCAGTCCTTTGTTTACAATTCTTCACACAACTGAAGAAAATTCTCTTCCTTATATTTTAAAGCTTGTTAATATTATGGTTTCGCCAGGTAGGTTTTTCTATGATTTGCACTACACTTGTTCCTACAGGGTCCAGCTACATCTATGCAGCTGTATACATGATGGCATAGTGTGGGGTGTACTTTTCCCTGTACTAAGTAGAGTTACTTGGGTTTGGTGGGGATTCAAATCACTTAAAGGTAAAAGATGACTCATGCCTTAAAAGTTCTTCACCACTTATGTACTCAGGATCCTCTCCTAGTGGTCACAGACAACACTACCATGATGTGCTACCTGAAAAAGCAAGAGGGTACAAGGTCATACAGTCTTTGCCAGCTGGCAATCATGGCCTGAGAAGTGGATCTACAGCAATCTCTGAATCTTCAGGCCTTGTACATTCTATCAGAGTTAAGCACTGTGGCATACAGGCTAAGTAGATCCTGGATAGACCCTCAGGAGTGGAAGCTGCATGTAGAGGTCTTTAAGGGCTTAATCCAGATATGGAGAACACCTCCTTTCAGAACAGACAACTGACAAAACTCAGTTCAAGACATCCATGTAGTCATGTTTGGTAGAAAGGTCCTCTATGATTCCCATGGTGAGAATGTTTCTGTATGCATTTTCCACCCTTTCCAATGATTACCAAAGTACTTCTAAAAATTTAGAAAGGATTACCAAAGTTTATTGTGCTAGCCTCCTTTTGGCTCAGGTAAAGTTGGTTCTTCATTTTAATAGCATTGGCCAAGGGCAGTTACCACATGTTTACTCACAGACTGGCTCTGCTCACACAGCATCAAGGGCAAATGTGATATCCCATTGTGGAGCAATTGCAACTGACAGCCTGAATGTGTTTTCATACCATTTAGACATTTGTTCCGTGAGGATGTGTAGTAGGTGTTTAAGGAGGCAAGAAAAACTGCAAGTATAACATTTTACGTTTATGAGTGGTAGAGGTTTTCTTTGTAGTGCTTAGCCAATAACAGAGGACCTGAAAAGGTTTCATCCCCTCTAGTTTTGAAATATTTGTGTGAGCTACTTAGAGAAGGTTTGTCATATAATTCTATCAAAGTGCATCTTGCAGCCATCTCAGCTCACCTGTCCATAAATCCCCCTTTCTTCTATTTTTTGTAGTCAAACAGTTTATGAAAGGAGTGCTGCATGTGAGATCCCCTCAAAAGCAAATTCTTCCTCTCTCAGATCTTAAGTTTGTTCTTGAAAAAATTACCTTACCTTATTTTTAACCTGCTTCTCAGGATGATTTATGCTTCATTACTTGGAAGAATGTTTTACTCATTGCTCTGACATCTGCAAGGTGAGTCTCTGAGCTATAAGCTCTCATGAGGGGCAAACCCTATCTGATTTTTCATATAGACAGGGGTTCTGTTATACATTAATCATCATGCATGCCTAAAGTTGTTTCTGAATTTACCTTGAATCAAGCCATCACTCTCCAAGTGGTCCATCCTGATCCAAAAAACAAGGGAGAAAAGATAATACATATCTTGGATGCACACAGGTTGCTCATGGCAGCTCAGGTACTACATTGACAGGACAAAGCCCTTTAGGAATGCTTAACAGCTGTTTGTGTCCTATATGGGAGATAAGAAAGTTCAGCCTCTCTCTAAGAAAACTATTGCATGATGGTTGTCCTCTGTTATTTTTTTCCATTACTCCCACCAGGCAATGTTAAGGGTCACTTGACTAGGGCCTTATCCTCTTCAATGGCATATTGGAAAAGGGTGGACTCTAGAAGCAATCTCGAGGCAGCAACCTGGTGTCCTGTTAATGCCTTACAAATCACTACAAATTTGATTCCTTTTCAAGGTCCAGAGCAGGCTTTATAGGACCATTCTCCAGTGACTCAATCCTTATTCTTGCACCTCCCAGGTAGGGTAAGATTTGGGAATCTACCTAAAATGTGACTTCCTCAGTGGCATCACCCATCTACCATTACTCAGATAGTTGCATAGTTGAAGTGGGTTTCAATCTCTTTGATTTGGTTGTTGTTGGATTTGGTTTTTATATGGTATTGTGATTGGCTGTAAAGTTACTCTTGCTAGATGGTTATGGCTTCAGGCTATTTTCTCTCCTTCTTTGTGGAAGAGAAAAAGCCTAAACACATACTTCTTCTGGCAGATGAAGGCTTCCCTCTCAGGATATGCTCAGCCAATTGTTTGTCACAGGAAGACAGATGGTAGGAGGCTGAACTTTTGAAACCTGGCAGGTACTGGATTACCTTGGGAGATAACCCAAAATACCGCTGAGGCAGTGAGGATTCTAACATTGACTTTCGCAGGTAGTAATCTTATGCATCTGTACTTTATGGAAACAGAGACTGGAAGATGTGAATGGTATGAAAATATAATGGAGGATTGTTATTTAATATAACTATGGAAAGAATTAAGGGATGATGTTAATGTATATATGAAAAAGGGAAAATATTTGAAAATGTATATGAAACAAGTGATTTTTTTGTGGCAATTATTGCCAAATAAGTAACCTGTAAAAAGCAATATGAAATGTAAAGTGTTGGGAGAGAGAAAATGTAAAGATTGTAATGTTGCAAAAACTACAGAACAATTTTTAACGAAGGAATTTTTGGGAAGTATATAAAAATGAATATAAGTGGAATGGAGATGGAGAAAAATCATGGAAATGGCACTTTAAGGAACGAATCAAAATGAATACAAAAGTGAAACTGAGAAATAGGATAAGATTTTTTTATAGTTATATGGCTGTTATGTAAAAAGAAATGTGGATGCTTGTTATATAACAGAAATGCAGAAGATGAAAATATGTTGACAGAAATAAAGGGGTAGGTATGAAGAAAGAGATGTGGTGGATGAATGTATTTTTGTAAGAAGTATAAATAATGTGACTATCTGTATATAATGTAAATAATATAAATGGTGTAAATAACGTGAAAAATGTAACTACAACTACTTATATAGTTTTATATTATGACCACTAGGTGGCACTGAAGGGTGATGCTGACTTTGTTTTGAGAAAACCAAGATGGAAGATGCCATGAGAGGTGGAGCATTATGAATGTTGGAAGAAGCAGACTGAGAAGTGATTGAAACTACTGGAAATGAGGAAATTATTGTAATGGAGTTAGAATGGTGTGGATTACTAACACAGGAATTACTGAATTTGATACACCAAAGTGCACCAGAAAATGGAGCACAAGCAAGCTGAAGTGAAATAGTAAAGCATGGTGTGGATGTGGAAGCAGAAGAAATGACAATTTTGGCACAGAAAACTGTGACTTTTGGTCACAAAGGAGTAGAAAACACTGGTGTGTGTTAGGCTGGTGGAGTAAGAAGTTTTAAAGGCCACACACTGGCAACAGGCTATACAAAAATCTTATGTAAGAATGGGAAAACAAAAATTTTGCAACAGAAGGAAGGATACAACAACTGACTATAAGTGAACAACTCAGAATTAAGAAGCCTGTGGTAAGAACTTAAACAAAAAATGACTTAATTTAAATAACGGGATGTTTTCAATAATATAATTTTGCCTTTATAGTGTTTGTAGTATATGAGGACTGAAGACTTCTGTGAAAAAGTAATGTCTGTGGTAGAAGGAAACAGGACAAAGTACTATGGAAGGACTATATCTTTCTTGAATTTTGGACTGCTACGTAAGAAGAAAATACATGCATAATTCCGAACAGCTGATGTTGACATTGTTAAAATGACATTTTTTTCTAATCTTTTTGTAAACAAGTACATGATATAAAAAGGTTATTAATGAATGAAATGTGTGGATTAGGAGTGAGAATTTTGTAATATTAACTGTGTCACAAGAAAGAGTTGTTGTTGTTGGTCTTTCAGCATTTTCCCGGTAAGGGGTCACCACAGCGGAACTCCGGTCCGCTAATGATTGGCAGTAGATTTTTACAAAACGCCGAGGTGCCAGCTCGATGCCCAACCTTCAACGAAGGCATGCCCATTTACGCACGCATGTCTTTCGACCACTACTGAACCATGGGAAGGATATGCAGACTCCACACAGAAGGCACTCCCAAGCCAAGCCGACAATCGAACAGGAGAACCTCTTGCTGTGAGGTAACAACGCTACCACCGTGGCACTTGGTACATGTTCAAAATGTAATGTGTTCATGGAAAAACAGAGATGGTGAGATACTGGGCTAGCCAAAGGGCTTTTTTTCTGGAGATGAAAGGCATTTAGTACAGGATTGTAGAAAAAGAAGATGCAGATGATGTAGAGAGAAGGCACATACTACTTAAAATCGTGAGCCAAAGTATAGTAAATGCACTGTCCAAGCGCATTTTTGGTTTGATCATCCTAGTTTATGGGGTAAATGAATAACTGATGAAAATGCTGAAAATATTAAAGAAAGAAAATGGCATTTCTTGGGATTCATTAACACCCCATACATGTCATGCTGGAGCAAGCACCAGCAGATAGCTTTATACAATGAGCAGCATCACTAATCAAATACTCAATATTACGTGTTACTCTACATGCCAAGCTCGTCCCTGCTCAACCCACAGCACATGCTTTTGGCCATAATATCCAGTACTTCATGTTACTCTACATGCTGAGCCAGCAACTGCTCAAGCCCACAACACATGCTTCTGGCCATGTTGAAGGTATGTCAGGGCTCGTGTACACAATGTAAACAAGAGAATGTGCACAAACATGAGTTCAGTAGGGGAGTAAGTGTGGATGGCACAGCAACGGACATGGAAACCTGGACTACATAAAACATGTGGGAAGCTTTACAATACAAGGGTACAAGAAAGGTAGATACAGTTATAAATCATATTGAGTAAAGTAGTGGACATGTGGGAACTTTATTGGCATTGTCATGGATGTTGGGAAAGAAAACACAGCCAGTAAATGTTCAGAAAGAAAAAAAGTGTTGTTTGAACAGATAGTAAAGTAAGTTTACAAATTCCCATGCCTTATTACATATTGAAGTATGAATGCAAATTTAATGGGGAAGGACATACATAGATTTGTGGACCAACAGAGAAAATTAAAGAACCCCTTGACATACTGCCCAAACAAGTACTGATAGTAAAAACAAGAGTTGTGGCAGCAATATGACAGTTAATACATCATATATCAGTATGTAGTGCAATCCCCAAGGACCTGCCACAGAAACAGAACTGTCACACTCAACAGAAAATAAATAGAAGATTGCGCTGCAATACATTGCTGCAGATGTAAAAGTATAGCAGATGAGATATGAGTGCCTGAGAGATGTGGGACATCTCATGAAAAAATACTAAGATGGAAATGCTGGAATTCACAAGTCACATGAAGGCAGTCCAGCAACATCTGTTGTGTTTGTTTGTATGTATGTCAGTGTATACCTATGGACATGATTACGCAAGTATGAAAGGAAGACTCCTTATGAGAGTTAAGCCTAGGAGAAGTAATCACAACACAAGTATGCCTGATGTTAGTGTTGTGTAATGACAGCTGCTGCATGCAGTGTTTCAATTTATTGTATGTGACTGGAGTATAAAGCAGTTGAGGCTATTTAAACATCATACTACATGAGTACTACCTACTTCTGCCAGATATACACAGTTACTACAGTATGACAAAGTACATGTCTGAAGGCAGTATACTGTGTTGTAAATAAAGATGTCTCCTGAAATGGTCATTGTGTAACACATTGTGATACCTGGATCATGGCATGCAACATACCTCACACACAGGTTCAATAGTGCTGTCAGGTAGCAAGTGAACTGTACAAACTGCTAGAGGTTGCATGGAAAAGGTGTACACTGGTCTGTAACAATGGTGGTGTCCTCTGAGCATGGCCACTAACTCAATTACACCTCTGTCAGCAGATTTTTGTTGCCAGAAGCAAATTCTCAGCACTTTTTGCCATAAAACAAATAACAATAACTATTCCACAACATTGATTGCTTAGGGTGTTTTGCACTAACCATCATGCAATGGAATACATCATTATACTGGGGATGGTCATAAGGAAAGTACAGCAATTACTGAATGAACATCACCTCCCATCCCAAAAGTGTAACAAAATACCATAACACAGGTCCTGCAACACTTTTTGCTACTGGCATGTAGTATGCATGACACACATCAACATCTGTTGAATAAGCTATTCTTGCCTGTTATCACAATACTGTGAACAAAATAATAAAAGGTACATGGCATAGAATTCAAACATATGCGACGTAAATCAAGATTCTCTTGAACTGTGCACTAACTGATGATGTTACACAAGAATTCCAACCATGATAGATCACTAGTAACCAAAAAGGTTCAGTAACCTTGAATCCTGGAATCTTTCAAAAAAACGTCTTTAATCAAATACAGGACCAAAACAAGAAACAAGAACCAAGAAAAAATCTTCACATAGACACTAAGCGCTTTCACCCTTTCGTCCTAGGGCATCATCAGAGTACTGTATTTGATTAAAGACGTTTTTTGAAAGATTCCAGGATTCAAGTTTACTGAAACTTTTTGGTTACACAAGAATTCACATCTCACTTGTCAGAATTAAAAGACACTTGAAGGGAAAACTTGAGTCCTGATTTACAATAATTATGGCTTCCATCAAAGGGAGTACAAAAGTTGCCTTTCTTTTTCCAGTTGTAAACCTTTCCACATGTACATTTGTATACATGAATTCCTTTGCAGAATTCAAGCCTGTCTACTAACATTCTCTTACACAATTAGTACTTACATGTTGCTAGACTGAAACATGTCCCTGAGTTCATCATCCATAGAACAGTATATCAAACACTGATGAAATTGAAGAAATCACCTCAAGTGTTGTAAAGCACACACTTGAAGGAAATGCATCAGCAGTCTGTTGGAGTGGTTATACCGCCACTCAGAGTCTGAGGGCTCAAAATCCTTCAGTCATGCTAGTGTTCACACAAGTGTGAATAAGCCAGATCACCATTCGTTAAGAAATCCAGTCTTCTCTGTCAGTAGTAAATTACACACATACAGTATGGTGATACAGCACATATTTCAAAGGATGACTTCATCATTGTTTTGCAAGGCATATGTTTGATATAAAAGAGAGTGAAAGAGTCATTGGTTGAACCAGTCCCATCTTTCACTAGCCATGCACACTGTAGTTAATCATTGTTAGATATGAACACCTGCATATCTAAGTCAACAATCTAGACAACTGTATTTTAGCTGCTCATGCCATAGACATTTTAATACAAGTGTGAGACAGAACACATTTAAAGGGATGACATCATCATTGTGTTGCAAAGCAGATGTGGGTCCTAACAAGGAATGAAAGAGTCTGTTTTGGATAAGCCTGTTCTACCTAACACTATGTTCAGATGCAATTTGAACACCTGCCTATCTAAATCCACAATCTGGAAAACATTGCATTAACTGCTTGTGCTGTTCCATTGCCCGGCAAATCGATTCTTTTTGGGGAAGAACCTTACACATATTATTTTTCATATTTGAATTTACTTTCCTGTTTGGGAAAGTACTTTTTAAGCTAGGAATATGTGTTTTTACTGACTGTCACATATCTTTACTATACTTTAAAACGTAAGCACGCTTTGGTTTTTGGCAGTTTAAAAGTTGATAAAATATTCTAAAACTGTTTTTTTTTTTTTGTGAAGAATCTGTGTTTAAATTACTATTTGGGGCACTGTAAAGTGTATTACAGTGCTTTTTACTGTTGTTTTAAAGGGAACATTATTTTATACTATTTTTGGTATTTTACCAGTTTGGGATCCTTAGTTTCTCATGAGGAATAGACAGCATTTTTGGCTTAACCATGGAACAAAACTACCAGTCCCATGGTCAGTCATTCTTCTAGTCACAAAAAAAAAAGAAAACCTTAACTAAACAGCCTTACTACTACAGTAGAAAAGCAATTTGCGTGAGTCAAAGGTGGCTCAGACCACTCATCTTTTTCCCCGGATCCCTCTGGTGTTGCTTGTTGCTCATACAGCCAGTATGAACTGGGAGTTAGCCAGTCCACTACAGCTGTTGTGTCCCCTTAGCGGTAAGGAGAGACACATTTGTCAGTGTTGGGAGAAGAGGCTGGGAAGGTGCCCTTGTTTACCCAGAATGTTAGGTCCATCCCTGGGGAAGCTATTGCTGCCATTAAAACCTTGTTTGCCTTAATTTTCCAGTCAAAAAGAGAAAACTAGACATATATATTCTGTTCCAGTTTCACAGATAGTAAGGGAACTGATATTAACTCTTCTTCTCAGATGGTTTCTGGTAAGAAAAAAAGGGATTCCTCTTTTCCTAAACAGATTCATGAAATTGAATCTGGAGAGGAATGTCATGGGATGGATACATTTTTTTCTAGTCAGAATTCTGATTCAGACTCAGAGAGCATGTTATCTGAATTTCCATGCCGAGGATTCTCTTCCTCTGAGGCTATTTCCAGAATGAGTCAGTGTTTTCAGTGGGAGAACACTGAGGTTTTTCATTCCCTCAGAAAATGTTATGAATTGTTACAGCTGGATTTCCCAGGACCTCCTCCCATCTCTAATACTACCAGTATTGGAGGATGCTTTTGTCAGAGCCTGTGGTTTCCCTGATAGTCAATCTGCTGCACCTAAGAAAGTAGATCAAATGTACAGAGTTCTTCAGTCTTTCAAATTTCCATACACCCATCCCAAACCTGGTCCAGCATTTTGTTAATCCAGCAGCTGCCAAGCACTTTGTTAACTGTAACCCTTCCCCTTCTGACAAGGATGGTAAAACAATTGAAAATTTTGGGAAACAAGTGCATCTTCTTCAACTTTAATTGTTAGAATTTTGAATTGTCAGGCTCATATATCAATATTTATTGTGATTAATTCTGAAGGTATGAGGAATGTTTTATCTGCATTTCCTTCCTATGAGGAAATATTAGCTTTGTATGGTTTAGTTTCTTCTATTTCTCAGGTCACTACTCATTGTTTTAAATGTGGTTATGACTCTGTAGATACTACATGCAGGGCTGCTGCCATTGGTAGTGTGTTGAGGAGTGTGTATGGCTGCATTCTCAGAACCTCCCAGAGGATGCAAAACAAATGAGATTTTAAATTCACCCTTGGATAGAGATTTACTTTTTGGTCTCTCTGCTGCTTGGGTTATCAAAATGTGACAAGAGGGACAACATGATGCAGGGAATCTCTCAGATTTTTCATCCCTCCTTCTTTAAAGTTTCTAAGATGTTTTATCCTCCAACATCCTTGGTAAGAAACAAAATAGTTTTAGCAAAATGCTGGTTAGCAGACATTTAAAAAAATAATTGCAGGGAGGTTCCAGAAAAAAAGTAAGGACCCTCCAGAAAAAGGACAGTCAAATAAGTCAGAATGACTATGTAAGGAACCTTGTCCTCCCCTCCTATACTGGTAGTCCATTATCCCTTCCAGAAAGTCTGAATCTCCATTTCTGTCTTTGGCAGAAGTTTGTTTCAGACAAATGACTTATCTGATTCAGCAGGGTTACAGATGGCAGTGGGAAGAAATCCCTCCTTTCCAATGAATTATTCTACATCCACCAGACAAAGCATCTCTGTTCCCTTCTGTCCTACAGCACATGCATTCAAAGGGGATAATAGAAACAGCTCTTCCTTCCCAGGTGGGAAGGGTTTTTGTTCAAGAATGTTTCTGGTACCAAAGAAAGAAAATGCCTGGAGACCAGTTCTGGACTCTCTTTTCTAAATAATGCCCAGGTTCTAAATGCTTTCACGGCATAATCTCTTGCTTCTTCTTCCTCATTTGAGTTTTTTGGTAACCTTAGATTTAAAATATGCTTATAATCATATTCCTATTCATCCAGACTTCAGATGTATCTTAAGGTTTTATGAGTCTGGATCACATTATCACTTCACTGCCTTGACCTTTGGACTATCCGCTGCACCAAGAGTGCTCACAAAGTGTCTGGTTATATTTATAGCACATTGCAGGCTGCAGGGTATCCACACTTTCCATACCCAGATAACCTGCGTATCTTTGCAAAATCTTTTTCAATGTGTCAGGAATCTGTCATTTGGGTAAGGAATCATCTATGCGGACTTGGATTCCAGGAGAACATTCAAGCCTTTTTTGATTCCATCACAAAGGATTGTGTTCCTGGGGTGTCTACTAGACAACTCAGTACAAAGAGCTTTTCTTTCACAAAAAACATAGAACCATATTTATTCCAGGGGTTTTGCACTCAGATGTTTGTCACTGTGAGTGAATACATTAGGATTATAGGTCCCATGGCATCTGTGATTCTCATGATACCTCTGGCAAGACTCCACATAAGAAAGATACAATGATATCTGAAGTCTCTTTGGTCCTGGCAACATCAGCCATTATCTTTTCAGTTTACAGTTATGGCATTTGAGAGAAAATAAATTACTTGTTGGAGACATGAACTATCCCATGAATTCAGGTCTGCCTTTTTCCTCTCCTAATCCAAATCAGTCTTTCACCACAGATGACTCAGACTTTGCTTGGGGAGCAGTGTAAAGAGTAATAAAAGTGCAGGTTATCTGTCACAGCAAAGACAGACACAAGTACATAAATAAACAAACAAGTGGGAATTAGGTCTTACCCCCTACATAGGCTAGCCATGTTAGTAGTGACTATGGCTTTACAGCACATTCTCATCCTACAGATTTCCTACATTCTGTCAAAGCAAAATGGTGTTGCAGACAAACTGAGCAAGATGAAGGCAGGCCCATACAAATGGAAACTAGATTGAGGGTCTTCCAAGATTTGATCCATCTGTGGGGGGGGTCCTCAAGTAAACCTTTTTGCCTCCTCTCTGAACAATAAGCTGGCAGGATTGTGCTCCAGAATTCCATGCAAGAAGGCCTGGAAGACAGATGTCTTTTCCTTTCTTTTGACAGGAATTTTCCTAGGGTCTATGACAATGGATCAAATGCACTAAATATCGAATGGCCAGAAAATTGAAAATGCAGATGATAGAAACCCATTTTGTGGGGGGCTGCACCCCCCACTAAATATATATATACTAACTCCGAGTTCGCACTACAGTGAGGAAAGGGCAAATTTCCCGATTTTCACTGTACAGTGATCTCATAAAACAGGTTTCTATCACCAGCGTTTTTGATTTTCCAGTCGTTTGATATTTAGTGAATTTGATCCATTGTTGGAGACCCATTTTCCTATATACTTTTCCACCCTTTCTTCGTATATCCAGGGTACTACTGGATATTCAGAAGGAATCACCCAATGTCATTGTGGCGACAACAGTGGTTTTCCCATCTTTTGGAATTGGCCAGGGACAAGTACCAAAAGCTTCCTCTCAGGAGTGGATCCATTCACAAAAGAAGAGGGGTTTTTGATATATCTCAACAACAAACAACTTCAGCTGACTGCCTGGATGATAGGGTCTTGATAATTTTTAGGTACCTGTTTATGAGAATATGCAGCATGTACTAATGGAGACAAGAAAACCTGCTACTACAAAAGCCACGTATTGGCATATGAAAAATGTTTTCTACTTGCTGCAAACAACATAACAGCACCCATTCAGGGTTACTGTTTCTCTGGTTTAATTAGACTTGTGTGAATTACTTTCTTATAGTTGTACTGTTCTGTCAAGGTCTATTTGTTGGTTATTTCAACATGTCTGCAATGGATCCCCCTCGTTCAAGGCATTCCCATGTCGAAACATTTTTAAAGGGTGTCATGACCGTGCCCTGGCCCAGCAATCAAGGAGTCTCAATCCTCACCACTAACACCAGGGAGGGCGTCTCATATAAGAGGAAAGGATAACAAATACACACAGTAAAGTACAATTTCCTTTAAGTGCACACAGAGATCACAGTCAGTCTGGGGCTGCTTGTTTCCTTGCTCTCCAGATCCCCAATAAGACTCCCCACTGGCACAGCTATAGGGTCCAGATCTCAGCCTAGCTGGCAAGCTAAACTCCAGTACCCTCTGTGTCCCACCAGTGCTTCATGTCCCTGCCCAGGTAGTTGACACACCACACACACTTTGAGATAAGTATTTATACAACTTCACAGACACTCCTGGGAAAGGCTGACACAGATTCTCCAGCTGTGTCCCATTACCCAGACTATACTGTAGTAATTTCTGCCATCACCAGCTAATAGTTATCAGCTACCCAAAGATCCTTAAAAGGGTGCCCAATTATTACTGTGCAATATTATTATCTAATTGGTAATGTGACTAATTAGTCTAATGCTTATTAGAGTGGCTTATTACAATAAGCTATAAATATGCAATGTACTCTATAGCTTAATTATCTCTACACAAACCAGCCAAAGGAAAAAGGTTTTAAAAATATTTAATAATAAATAATTAAAACACAAGCTAGTACTACTACACCACAGTGATATCTTAACAGTTCAGAGATCACACAAAAACTTAAAACAATACGGTAGGAAGTTCTGATATAACAGAAAAACAATCTAACTTTCTTCTAAGTTTCTAGCTATTACTACAAGAAAACATACTTCTAAGACACTACTTACATAAGACAACAGGCAGAGTGCTGATAAGTTGGATATCAAGATCAAAATGCTTACAGTCTTTCTCTCAACTATATTTTTTAAACTCACTAACAAACAACTTTGCTAGGCCCTCTCAGATTACATCATTTTGACACTTAGGTTTTTCCAGTATACACATTACATAATTTTGACACTTAGTCTGGAGTTCCCAGGCAAAAAAGGCTACATTATTTAGTAATCTAATACCTGCTCAGGAAACTACAACAATAAAAGACATTTCACATGTACACTCTAGCAATTATTCCTTAAGTTAAAATAATAGAAATAATGTGTTCAGCCAGCCACTTTGGCACGCTATTTAGATCAAAAGAGTATACAAGACATAATTTTAACTTCAAAGAACATTTGAAATGCTTGGCTTAGTTTTCCTTACAGCAAATGGCAATGTTGCAACAATCGTGAAGTTCACATTTTCCAGTGTTTTCTTTCATTTATGAACCACGCCTGTATTTTACATTTATATTTACAAAGAATAGAATTATGTATCAAATTATATTTGACTAGGTTGGCAGCCTTCACCCATCTTTCCCAAATCTTCACATCTCTCCCCCCAGGAGAACTCAAGCTAGTTTTTCAAGTGACCCTTGAGAAACGCCGCTTGAGAGGGTTAGGTCTATCTGTGTGTACCTCACCCCATTCCCTGTCTTGAGAGCCTATCTGCATTGGCATTGCTACTCCCACTGCAGTGCTGCACTGACATATCATATGCTTGCAACCCCAGGCTCCATCTTAGCAACTTGGCATTTTGCTGACTGGCTCTGTTTGACCATATTAGGGGGTTGTGATCTGTCATTACAGTGATTTTTTTCCATACAGATAAGGCTGAAGTTTTTGCAGTGCCCATACTATAGCTAGACATTCCTTTTCAACAGCTGCATAGCATTCCTCCTTGGGTTGGAGCCTACGACTGAGTTAAACCACTGGGTGCTCTTCCCTCTCTGAATAAATCTGCCTAAGTACAGTTCCCACCCCATGGTTCAAAGCATCCACCTGCACAACAAATTATTTGCTGTAATCTGGACTGGCTAACACAGGGGGTCCTTCCAAAGCTTCTTTAAGCTTCTGGAATGCCTGCTCACATGCTGGTGTCCACACTACCTTATCTGGCCTGTTCTTCCTTGTCAGGTCTGTGAGGGGAGCAGCTATGATACTATAACTGGGGACGAACTTTCTGTAGTACAGTGCTGTCTTTAAGAATGCCCTCACCTGCTTTTTGGTAACAGGTGCAGGCCATGCCTGAATAGCTTCCAGTTTGGCAGGTTCTGGCCTTATCTTACCACTCCCCACTCTATGTCTTAGGTAGGAGACCTCTGCCATACTCACCTGACATTTGCTCGGCTTAATGGTCAACCCTGCCCTCTGTAGTCTGCCCAGCACCTCCCTGACATGCTGAAGGTGGTCTGGCCAGGAATGGCTGTAAATGGCAATATCATCTAGGTAAGCAAGGGCAACCCCTCCTGCTCTTGCTAGGATATTATCCACTAGCCTCTGGAAAGTCGCTGGGGCATTCTTCATTCCAAAGGGCATCTTTGTGAACTCATACAAGCCAAAATGAGTCACAAAGGCTGACTTCTCTCTAGCACTGGGAGTCAAGGGTACCTGCCAGTAACCCTTGGTAAGATCAATGGTTGTAAGATACTTAGCCCCACACAGCTGCTCTAGGGCCTCATCTGTCCTAGGCATGGGGTAAGCATCCCACCCTGTGCGACTATTTAATTTCCTGTTATCCACACAGAACCTGGTGCTGCCATCCTTCTTTCGCACCAACACCACTGCAGAGGCCCAGGGACTGTTGGACTTTTAAGTCTCCTGTACCTCCTCCCTCAGAGTCTGTTTGACTCTCTCAGGCACCCTACAAGGGGCCTGCCTAATAGGCCTTTGGAGTCCTGTATCGACCTGGTGCTGTGCCAGGTGGGTGCTCCCTGGTTTCCAAGTGAACATGTCCCCAAATTCATGCAACACTGCTCAGATTTCTTGAACCTGTGTAGGAGATAGCTGCTGGGACATTGCTACCCCTTCCACCGAGGTGTCAGCCCGAGCCTCATTGAGGAGATCAGTCCCCAGATCTCCCTCTGACTCCTCCTGTAATCTACTGCAAATGCTCAGCACAAGGGCCTCCCTATTATGGTAAGGTTTCATCATGTTAACATGGTACAATCTGTGCCCCTGATGTCTGCCTAGCACTTCCACCATGTAGTTAACATCACTTATCTTTCTTACCACTTGTAGGGTCCCTCCCATGCTGCTTGCAGCTTGTTGTGTCTGACAGGAATGAGAACCATTACCTGCTGCCCCACAGCATATTCTCTAGCTCTAGCATTCCTATCATACCACACCTTTTTCTGTTGTTGGTCTTCTGCCAGCTTCTCCTGGGCCAAGCCCATGAGTTCCGTGTGGCTTCTTCTGAGGTTTAGGACATATGCCACAACAGACTCCTTGCGATACTTGCAGTCACCTTCCCAGTCATCTGGAATTAAATCTAGAGGTCCCCTCACCCTATGCCCATACAGCAAATCAAAGGGTGAAAAACCTGTGGATTCCTGGGGAACCTCTCTGTAAGCAAACAACAAATGGGGAAAATATTTGCCCCACTCCCTCTTAAACTGATCTGCAAATGCCCGTAGCATGGACTTGATTGTAGAGTTTAAGGTCTGACATGAAATTGGCACCTCGGTCAGTCAGTATTTCTTTTGGGAAACTTACCCTACTGAAAATCTCTAACAAAGCATTTGCCACCTTCTCTGTCTCAATGGAGGACAAAGCCACTGCCTCAGGGTATCGTGTAGCATAATCTACTACCACTAAGATATACTTTTTCCCTGTGGAACTTGGGGTACTCAGAGGACCCACAATATCTATAGCTACCCTCTGAAATTTCTCCTCAATCACAGGCAAAGGCATCAAAGGAGCTCTCACCGTGTCTCCTGCCTTGCCTACCTTTTGACACTGCTCACAGGTCCTGCAGTGCCCTGTTACTTCTCTGGAAATTCCAGGCCAATAGAAGTTTTGCATAATATGCCTCTTTGTGCATTTTATGCCCATATGGCCTGCAAAGGGAATATCATGGGCTATGGCTAGAAGAACCAGATGGTAGGCTCTAGGTACTACCAACTGCTGTACTCTCTCACCTTCTAGCCCTCCCTCAGGGGTCCACTCTCTGTATAGTAACCCTTTGTTCCAGTATACAGATTCCCCCTTCCCTTGAGAATCAGGTGCCTCCCTAGATACCTACCTCAGGCCTTGCAATGTAGGGTCTGAGAGCTGAGCCTGTCTCAACTCTCTCCTTGTAACCCTGCCCAGCTCCCCTTCCACAGGAAGTCTGGCATCCTCTGACAGCGGTTCCTCACTGTAAGCCTGGGTACTGCTACTCACCTCTACCTTTGTGTTACCCTGCCCAAGGGAACATCAGTACCCACAAGCAGCTGTGGCTCACCTTCAGTCTCACTGCTACAGCTTAGCTTCCTCCCTGAAGTAACCACCTCACCAGTCCTGGCTGCAAGTATGCAGTCTGTCTGGGTCTCCCGCAGGCTAGCAGACTCACATGTTTGTCTCCTAGCCTCACTGTGTGTAACTGTGTAAGTACATGGGACTGCCTCATCCAAATCCCTCTCTCTCAGGACATCTGCAGGATGGTAGTTCCATACCCCTGTTGTCTCAAGACAACCTACTATTGGCATTTTGTCTTTCCCACTTACTGGCTCCCTCACCTTTGGTTCCCCACCTTGCCTCCGTGGACACCTGTATGCCACATGGCCCCACTGGTTGCATTCAAAACATTTAACCATAGCTCCTGGACATATACCTGGACTAGTGGCTTCCCCTGCTACTGGCAGATTCTGTTAGGGCAGTGTGTGCTGCCCACCATGGGTTCCTTTAGAACCATGAGCAGTACTGGGGGTCCCCTTCTTGTCCAGGGATTCCCTGCTTGCAAGGTATAGGTCTCTCTTCTTCCCAAACTTATCTATAGTAGCACATTGTCTATCAGCTAACCAGATCCTCATGTCCTCAGGCAAAGTGCTAAGGGCTTGTTCCCTCACCAAAAGGTCTGCCAGCCCTTCAAAAGTGGTGACCTGACACCCACTCACCTAGCTATGAAAATAAGTGCTCAGTTCAGCAACATATTCACATACATTTTCATCTGCCTTGCGTCTATGCTCACAAAACTTTTTCCTATACATTTCAGGTGTTAGCTTAAAACATTCTAAAATACATTTTTTACAGCAGTATAATCAAAGCAGACAGATTCAGGCATTTGTGATATACAAGTTATAACTTTCCCATGGAGTAAGGGGGTCAGGAACTGTACTCAGAACCTTTGGTCAACACTATACTGTTTGCATACCCTTTCAAACATGTGAATGAATCTATCAAAATTATCCCCTCTTTATATTGCGGAAGAAATTTACTGATCTGTTGTGCTTCTGGGGTCCAGTTACTCCCTTCCCCATTGCCTCCATAACTCTGGTGAAGAGTCAGCATTTCCTTCAAATGCTTCCTCTGCCACTCCTTTTCTTCGGCTTCTATCTCCAAACCCCTGGCCTCCAACTCAAGTCTTTTTAGCTCCAGCTGGATTTTTAAGTCCACTGCAGAAAGGTTGAGCTGTCCATTCTCTGAGGATCATGTATCTGCACTGCCAGTCTGATTGTCCTTCACAGAAAGGTTGACTTGTCCATTCTCCGAGGATATTGTATCTCCACTGCCAGTCTGATCGTCCTCCTGGATGCTGTTTTCTGATGCAGTTGTAACTAAGGCTGTGATCAGATCTGACTTAGGTTTCCATGCACCAATCCCATAGCCTGGCACATCTCCACCAGTTGGCTCCTTTGTCAGCTTTCCATACTCCTCTGCTGACATGCTGCCTGCTCACCCTGACTAACTAAGCTAACAAAAGAAATAAAACAAGTGTGATCTGAACTCTGAGTATACACTGCATGGCTGATTTAGAGTACAAAACACCTTCAGAGATCAGTGTACATAAGCTACAGGATTCACTCTCCCCACACCACTGCAAACCACAAGTGAGGATATCTCATCCCAACCACTGCCACCACAAATGTGATGACAGTGCCCTGGCCCAGCAATCAAGGAGCCTCAATCCTCACCATTAACACCAGGGAGGGCGTCTCATATAAGAGGAAAGGATAACAAATACACACAGTAAAGTACTATTTCCCGTAAGTACACACAGAGATCACAGTCAGTCTGGGGCTGGTTGGTCCCTGGCTCTCCAGGTCCCCAATAAGACTCTCCACTGACACAGCTATAGGGTCCATATCTCAGCCTAGCTGGCAAGCTAACCTCCAGTAGCCTCTGTGTCCCACCAGTGCTTCGTGTCCCTGCCCAGGTAGCTGACACACCACACACACTTTGAGATACGTATTTATACAACTTCACAGACACTCCTGGGAAAGGCTGAGACAGATTCTCCAGCTGTGCCCCTTTACCCAAACTATACGGTATTAATTTCTGCCACCACCAGCTAATACTTATCAGCTGCCCAGAGGCCCTTAAAAGGGTGTCCAATTATTACTGTGCAATATTATTATCCAATTTGTAATATGACTAATTAGTCTAAGGCTTATTAGAGTGGCTTATTACAATAAACTCTATAAATATACAATGTACTCTAGAGCTTACTTATCTCTACACAAACCAGCCACAGGTAAAAGGTTTTAAAAATATTTAATAATAAATAATTAAAGCATAAGACAATACTACTACTGTATATCTTAACAGATCAGAGATCACACAGAAACTTAAAACAATACAGTAGGAAAGTTCTGATATAACAGAAAAACACAAAGCTCCTAGCTATTACTACAAGAAAACATACTTCTGAGACACTACTTGCATAAGACAACAGGCAGAGTGATGATAAGTTGGATATCAAGATCAAAATGCTTACAGTCTCTCAACAATAGCTTTTAAACTCACTAACAAACTTTGCTAGGCCCTCCCAGATTACATCATTTTGACACTTAGGTTTTTCCAGTATACACATTACATCATTTTGACACTTAGTCTGGCGTTCCCAGGCAAAAAGGCTGCATTATTTAGCAATCTAACACCTGCTCAGGAAACTATAACAATAAAAGACATTTCACATGTACACTCTAACAATTATTTCTTAAGTTACTACAATAGAAAGAATTTAGATCAAAAGAGTATACAAGACATAATTTTAACTTCAAAGAACATTTGAAATGCTTGGCTTAATTTTCCTTACAGCAGATGGCAATGTTGCAACAATCTTGAAGTTCGCGTTTTCCAGTGTTTTCTTTCATTTAAGAACCAAGCCTGTATTTTACATTTATATTTACAAAGAATAGAATTATGTATCAAGTTCTTCCCCCAATCTTCACAAAGGGTATTTGGCATAGGCGGCCTCCACAAAACTGGTGGCTCCTCTTTTGTGATCTTGGTTTCTTGTTAGAGAAGCTAACACTTGCTCCATTTGAACCAGCTCATCTAGCTGACTTCAGCTTCTTAACATGGATAATAGTTCTTACTGGTTGTTGTGATCTCTGTAGAAAGTATATTGAGTTACAACCTCTTATTGTGGGTCAACCTTAGCTAATGTTCTATAGAGGGATGGTTTCCTTGAGAACTAATCCTTTTTATGCCTAAAGTTGTATCAGTGTATATTGTAAGCTAAACTAATCATCTCTGTTCTTCTCTGAATCCCAAAATAGGGGAGAAAGGATATTTCATGTTTTGGTTGTCCACAGACAACTCAAGTATTATTTTGACAGGACAAAATCTTTCAGAACTTCAGAACTTTCTGATCAGTTGTTCATTTCTTATGAATGTAAGAAGTCACAACCTGTGCTAAGGCAGGCTGTTTCCAAATGGATGCCTCAGGCTATTACCTTTTGTTATTCCCACATAACAAAACTATTCTAGACAGGGTAGAGGCACATTCTACCAGGGCCTTACGTCATCTATAGATTTTTGGAAAGGATTGGACTCTAGAAGTATTTTATAAGCAGCAATGTGGTCCTCTGTACATATTTTTAAAAAGCACTAAAAGCGAGATTCCTTCTCCTTACCATAACAGTAGATGTTCAAATGATCACTGCTGCAGTAGCCACTCTTCCCTCCATTCCTCTTGTTTTTGATGTGTTTTTATGCTAGGCTGTGGACATTGATTTTTTGTTGTTCCTAGCAACGTCTTCTCAGGGGGCTCAGCCTCCCTTTCTCAGTTGGTATGAAAGCTCTGAAAGACTTGGTAACCAAACTTATGTTTTTATTCATCTCAGTTCAATATGTCTAATGGTTTGGGTGCATGGAAGGTGCCCTGAAGCTTTGGAAGATGGCTGGCTTTTAATCCTATGCAGGATATATAGCTTAGCTTACGTTAGTACTGATCATTCAAACATGTACTGTTATGCTACACAACTCTACTTTTCTCCAGGGCCTCAGAATACTGCATGGCATGCATTCTGATGTACAATATTGCATAAACTCTGTGTGTGTGTGTGTGTGTGTGTGTGTGTGTGTATGATCTCTTGGACCAGATGAATGATGCAATGAATCATGCATTGTCTGCTACGGGGAAGGTCAGCATTCCTGAGGCTGAACAGCCAGTACATCATCAGATGCTAGCAAATGTGGCTTCGGCCATGCCACATTCTGCTCTCACAATAGTACTACTTCTACCACTCCATCAGTAGTAGAATTATCCACACCTAAACATGGTTAGCCACATGGTCATGATTGTGGACACAGTCATTATGACAGCATATTAAGGAGACATTGTTCATGTTCAAGTAGAACCTCGACTAACAGTTCAACTTCTGGCAGAGGAGTTCACGTGGTCAATGGTGTCAACAATGAAGTGTATCCTATCATATGCATGGCTCATCCCTGTCAAAGATGCTAGGGTGTAGTGCTAACATATATGCTGTGGCTGTGTTCTTGCAGGCTGACCCAGAGTACACCTCACACACAATCATAATATTCTTCAAAACTGAGTTTTTCACAAACATCTGGACATACTTGCTCTGACCTTATCATCTCCCACACATGGGTGTGAGCACACACACAGACACACACACACACACACACACACACACACACACACACACACACACACACACACACACACACACACACACACACACACACACTTCTTTTGTGTCCAGCTTGCCATCCCATAACCTCTCTTCCCACACTGTGGAATTGATGATGACTGTGGTCTGTGGATTAGGGTTGCCTATGTCTGATGCACAGAATGGCCAGCTAATAATTGCTTAGTCAAATGTCTGTTCTCCAGTGCCGTCTTAATGTATGGGCACACTGGGCAGTTGCTCAGGGACCTGTCAATCATAGGGCCCCATGGTAATCTATGTATGTTGTGACTTGCTGTGAATAAATAAATAAATAAATACTACACTATACTAAATTATAAATTTTTGAAGAATTATGAAAATTATGAGTATTAAAAAGCATTGTACAGGAGAGTGTCTATCATCAGAAATGTCAATTATCTAAATGCAGCCTTCATAAAATGTCAATTATCCAAACACAGCAGCAGCCTTCCTAAATGTTGCATCTGTAAGTGCATCGCATGTTCTTCCTACTGCCTGAAATTTAAAGTTCCACTTCAACAAGTAGGGATAACTGGTGGTTAGTGTTACTTTGCTCAGGCTGAAACCCTGTACCTTAGATGAAACAGCCTGAATTTTCTACTCCCACCACCACTTGTGTTTCAAGTAGTTGAGTGCATAGCTCTCAACTGTCCAGATTTTCACTGAATGTCTGGAATTTTTGGCTCATACTTTTGGTCTGTTCTTCTTAAATTTGTGGTTTTCTAGCATATTTTTAATGTCTAAACACTGATTTTGTTGGAAGTATCAAAAAATATATGTTTAATTTTAGTGGCCATTTTCATTTTTAATCCTGTGAGTGTTTATGTAGGTAGAGGCCCCAGTGCACTGCTTTGCCCGGGGGGGGGTGGGGGGGTGGGGGCAATAATTCTGTTAAGATAGCCCTGCTGTTTTCATCAGGATATGTAACAATTTGCCATTCGTTTTAGTCTGCATAACATCAATAGTGTTATTAGCTGTAGTAGTAGTAGTAATAGTAGTAGTAGAAACAGTAGTAGTAATATAGTAATACTACTTACATAGTACTGCTTGCTCAACCACTCGGGTAGATGATCTTGAGGTTGTCCACATCCCTGCTGGGGTGTGTGACTTGGGCTGCTTATGTCTGATGCACAACAGTGAGCAGGTTAAGCAGGTTTAGCAGGTTTTTGGGAAATACCATTTTCTTTCTACTGTTGGATTGCAACTTGTAATTTTTGGCTTAACTAATTTTCTTTTTATTTGTAGTTACAACGATCTATACCTGTGCTTCATTATGAGTCTATGTCAGATAATCGAGTTTTCAGAAACTCGAAATTCATATGGTTGAGATCATATGATCGAGTTTCTGAAAACTCGAAGATCAAAAATAAAAACACAAAAATCTACCTTTTTACATTTTTGCAGGGGGGCAAGCCCTGCTAACCCCCATATGGGGGCTGTTCCCCCACAACCCCCCTGCAAATTATATATACCAACTCCAAGATCACACTACAAGTGAGGAGAAGGGTAAATTTCCCGATACTCACTGTACTGCAGTCTCCATTCAAAAGCTTTCAGTTTTCAAAAACTTGATCATATGGTCTCGACCATATGAATTTCAAGTATCTGAAAACTCAGTCAACTGATAGGGACCCTTGATTATCTACCTGGGCAGATGATGGTTACATTACCCTTCCAACTGTGGGTTTGTTTGAAATGGGGCTAATCAGGCTTGATGCGTAGGCTGGAAACATAACATAAATGCAGGAAAAATATTTTTGTTCCATTTAAAAGCTTCATATTTGATTTTGTCTGTGTTAAGTTGTATATATTAGTCATATATATTACATATGACATTCCTGGATAATTTTGACTGAATCACAGTGCATAAACAGAAAAGGTTATCACTCCAAGCATTTGGTAAGATATGTCATGTGCTGAAATGGGAAAGTATGGAAAGTAAAAAATAGTGGAAATGATATTTTTTTCATAAAAATTAATTGGTGAAAGTAATAGTAAATGGATGGATGGATGGATGGATGGAAAAAAATAAGGACAAAAACGGGAGAACAGTATTAAAAATGATATTGGGGGCTAATGGTAATTGAATGATGTAAGGTGAAAACAGAAATTATATTTTTATTAACTATAACGAGTTAATAAAGAGAAAAGGGATAAAACTGAGGTATTCCAGGAATGGTGTATTAAATATAGCTGAAGGTACTAAGGCAGAACTGAAAAAGTAGATTACTATAAAGGAATGCAGGAAGTAGTAAAAGAAGTGGATAAAGTCTCAGCACCAAAATTAAAAAAAAAAAAAAAAAAAGAAGATGTTTAGAGGAATTCCATCCAATATATCCAGAAAAAATGGCACCAAGAATTTGGTTAAAATAATAAACTTTAATGTGCTTTTACGTTCTAATACAAGTTGTTGAGTGCTTTCATCCCTTCTGCAACAGGGGCTTCATCAGAACTAAACAAAGGCAAATAAAACCTCAATAAATATCATTCCTTCAGACATACTAAGCTATTTTATTGGCCAAATGGATTAATTAAGTAGTCAGCCTATAAATAATTCACCACAAATCATCAGATGATGCATAAATTAAACAGACACACAAAACAGGATAAAAAAATAAATCCTAACTATCCATAATGGTTTAATATTGAATAAAATGTGTAAGATATATAAATATATATATATATATATATATATATATATATACATACATATTAAATAATTGATAACACATCTTAAAAAGTGTATATATATATATATATATATATATATATATATATATATATATATATATATATATATATACCACTTAGTCATAGTGCTCAATATAATAATTTTTTTTGTTGAAAGTCCATTGATCACTACTCAAGGGGCCTCCTTGAAATTGATTACATGTATAGATTTGCAATCATGGACTGCACACATATCTGGTGACCTCACAAGATCCAAATGTAGGGAAAGTTTTGAAACATGAGGAGAATAAATCTAAGATGACTTCTGTGCTTAATCTAGCAGAAGCATATTGGCATCAAGCAGGAATGGAAATCAAACCAGAAGTAGATAAAAATCAGGCAGCAAATGAATGTGCCAAAAAACAAAAGACAGACTATAAGGTGCAGGACCAGATGAGAAGGCAAGAAATGTGGAAAATGCATAAATATAGTTGCAAGTATAAAAAACTTCTGGAAGAACCTCATGTTGCTCAAGACTGAACACAGAAATGATTAAGGAGAGACAAATTCAAACCAAGAGATGAAAGGTTAATATTGGCGGCCCAAGATAGTGGGCTACATAAACGTTGGATCACAAAGTCCATTGAACATGTGGGAGAATCAGACAAATGTCGTAAAACAGAATTGGAAACAATTGCACATCTTGTTGCTGGTTGTGACATACTAATGGCAGAACGAATGTATACTGAATGGCATAAAAATGTGACAAGGCTGTTGTACTGCAGATTATGCAAACATTATGGGATTGAAGTCACTGAAAAACACTGGAAACATGAGCCACAAAGCATCATAGAAAATGATAAAGTCTTCATCACATGGTATCACCCATCACCAACAGTTCAATAGATAGATGTTAGAAAACCGGACATAGTGGCCTATGAAAAGAAGACAAAAGTAGCATTGATCATTGAAACTGCCACACCCAGTGACTATAGTGTCTTGCATACAGTGAGACAGAGTCATAAAATATCAGAATTTGCAGGCAGGAATGAGAGCAATGTGGAGGAAAGATACCAGGACAGTTCCAAGACTAGTAGGAGCAACTGGTCTTATAAAAAAGAATTTACAGTTGTATTTAGATATGTTACCAATACATATAACCCCATACGAATTGCAGAAGGAGTAATTACTGGACACATTGCAGGTACTGCCAAGAGCACTTCTGGTTGACATCAAAGACTGAAACAATACTAATTTCATGAACTTTAATTGTACTTTGACTTAGGAATGTGGTCCATTCCCATCATGGTATTAGAAACCCAAAAGAGAAGTAAAAACCTCTCTACATACCAGATAATAATGAAATACAAATTCTTAACCTTCTGTGTAACACTCAAAAGTGCAAAAAGACACAAAAACTCCCACAGTATGAACAACTGACAAAAATTAAAATGAAAGTTAAGAATAAATGTTGTAGATGAATGCCTCATCATTTACAGAATTTTGCTGCCCTTAGTTTGAGGACTGGGACTATTGACACATTGTATTTTAACCCAGGTGGATTCATAGCATACAGTTTTAACTGCCAGTATAGTATAACTCTGTATATTCCATATTGGTCTTCTAACTACCTCTCTAGGGGTAATAGTAATTTTCTCAATAATAGCAAATTAGAACTTTTTGAACATGGCACAAACTAAAGAGTGGTTATAGAGTGCATTGTCACATGACTTAGTTGTTATATCATTGTGTGTTCATAAATTCTCTTTCTAAAATAACACAATGTTTTTCCAATATAAAAACTGGAACAAGTCAAGCACACATTTGACTAAGCAATAATTATACCTCAATAAATACCACACCTTTATTGCCACAATTTTCACTTTGTAACTTAACCTTAAATATGTTAGATCCCAGTTCTATATGTTTCCCTTCATAAATGTTTTAACAGAAAAAGAAAAAAAAAAACAGATGTGCAGAGGAATTCCTTGTCCCACCTGTAGCTGGTAAATCGAAATTTCCAGGGTCTTTTTCAAATAATCCCTTCAAATTATTCGATGTTTTATATATGAAACGAGGGTGGTTACCTATAGTAGTTGAAATGAAAGTGTTTGCTCATAAAATATTAATTTTTTTCTTGATATTGTGCTTTATAATGTATGTCCCATCATTATTTTGCAAAACCATCACTCCTTCTAGAGGATTTTTTGTGTAGAATTAAACTCAATGTGTAAATCTTTTGATATTTGTACTGTTAAGCAATTCCCCAATAGGGGCTCATAATATGAACCCCATTATTCTACAACTTGCTTAGCTAAATCTTCTACCATGGTCTTGGGATATCCTCTCATATAAAACATATTTATCAATTTGTCCATCTCCTCAACCAGTACATTTTTACTAGAGATCATTCGTTCCAGCCCAATATACTGTCCCTTGACCAATCTTCTTTTATGAACGTAGGGGTGGGAACTTTTAAAATATAAGTGAGAATTACTAAATGTGGGCTTCCTATAAATATTGGAACTAAAACTAATTGGTGTATTGTTGATTGTAGTGTCAAGGTAACTGATAGTTTCTTGAGTTGAAATGTAAATTTCAAAAATGTAGTGAAATTATTCAAATAACTAATAAATTTATCAATTAATTTGTCACCCCCTTCCCACAGAATAAAGATGTCATCGAAAAATCATAGGTACAGCTTGCAGTGTTTGGAAAATACAGAAGTAAACACAAATTTTCTTTCCCAGGTATATAATACCAAGTTTACTTATGTGAGTGTGCAAGCTGCTCCCATAGCGATACCTTGGTTCTGTTTGTATATTTCACCATCCAAATAAATGAAATTACAGTCCAGAATGAATTCCATAAAATCCATAATTAATTTAATCTCATTGTTAGACAAAAATTCACAGTACAAAAGGCTCTCATTCAAATCAGAATTACAACTATAAATGCTGACAAAAACATTAATGTGTGACATAAGGCTTGAAAAGAATATGTATCCTTCTATAAACCTGATGATTTTATTAATATTCAAGATATATTTGCTTCTTTGCATCAGAGGTACACTGAGTGTACTTTCTGTAGATAATTATGTTGATAAAATTCCTTGAAAACTTCATCAGAAAGGTTCCACTCAATTTGAAGACACAACCAAACAGCAAAATTAGCCAAGACAGTCCGTAATTTAAAAAAATAATCAGCCATAAATGGGTGAAACTTTACGCAACTAAATTTTCTAATTCAGAAGTCTTGTGACCAATGCAAAATGCTAATTTTCTTTATGGAATATTTGGCTGGACACAGTGGTGCTCTCAAGTCTTGATGTGCTGACGAGGTACCTGGTTTGTAAAAAGTTTATAAAATACAGTATTTCAACTATTTGTGATTTGTTTTAATTATCCTTATATTTTACAAGAAATAATAAGATTAAAAAATTCTATGCCTTCTATTCAGTTTACCTGAATTTTAGCTGATGTTCAGGAAATAAATTCCCAACAGATGATTTCCATAAGCCAAGCTCATCAAAGGTTTTTCAATTCCCTCAGTGATACAGAGCTTTGGAGTTAGTTAATAAAAGTCTAGGCAGTGTTGGGACATAGCCTCTCCCCTGCAATCACAGACAGAGAAGGAGTCTTCCCCCTCACAGAGTATGCAATTTTGCCAGATTCACTTTTTTTTATACTGGCTTTAATGAAACCATAACTGTGACATGTGTCTTTGGAATGTTATCCTAAATCACCCGCCTTATTGTCTGGAATGCCTATTGAATAATATTGATTACAACAGTATGCTATTTGAATCTTTACCTGTACTCCTCACACTGAGACCATTACTGCAATTTTCTCCTTTTATAGGGTCACTGGTACAGGAAATAATTATATGGTTAAGCAAAAACTGTAACACATTAAAATAAATGGATAAACGCATTCTCACTAGAAACAATATTAGGACAGTAATAACAGAAAACAATCTGTCAGATGGCAAAGCAAGCAATCTGAATACCTAGTCAATCATACAGGAGTCCCTCAAGGGTCTATTCTTGGACCCTTGCTTTTTAATATATTTATTTACAATCTTCATAAAGCATCTCTGCAAAGTACACTCATTCAATACGGTGATGATTCGACAATAATCACGTCCTCTAACAAAGTCTCAGATCTCCTAAAGTTAGCACAAAAAGCATTTACTTCCATCAAATCCTGACTCAGTGAGACTCAACTGCTACTTAATCCCAAAAAATCAAATCTTTTAGTTTTCTCATCCAAGCCTCTAAGTCTAGACTTTAAAATTTTCTCACAAAAGAATACAGAAATCGAAATAGTAAAAACAGCTAAACTACTTGGCATCATAACTGATGATAAACTCTCTTTTGAAAATTATATACTCAGCACAATCAAAAAGACCCATTTTAAACTTGGTAAGTTCTATATAAGCATAAACTCTATTTGAACAAGTCCTCCAAGTTAAAGCTAGCAAACAGTCTACTTTTCCCTTATGTCCTCTATGGTAGCTCCATCTTCACTAACCTACACACATCTATCATGAACAAACTACAGTCATGCTACTATAAAATAGCGAAGTCTGTCTCTCTTGTGCCAACTCGTACACATCACTGTCTAGCCATTAACGCTTTAAACTGGCTTGATTTCCCTCATTACCTTCATTACACCCAACTTACTCTTATCTACAAATTGCTATACAACCCAAAATACTACTCGTCCCTTCAAACAATAATACAAACATACACCCCGACTTGAATTCTTAGGACTTCTAACAAACAACTCCTAACCTTAACTAAACCCAACAAAAGAGATGGACAATGCCTTTACTCCCATGCTGTTGCTAAACTATGGAATGCACTCCTTCACTCTATCATCCAACTAGACTCTATAAAAACATGATTAAACCGCCTTAAATATATTTTTTGCTACAACACCCAATAAATATTTTACAATCTCTTAATACATCAACCAATTATTCTTTTTCTTGTCTTCTTCTCTAGTTTCCCTTCTATTACTATATAATCAACTTACACATTTGTTAATTTACTCCTAAAACTGTATAAACAGATTTATTTAAACATTAGCACACTGGATTAAAAGTTTTTTTGTAGCTCTGCTTCAATTCTATGATCTTGTGTATCTATGCTACAATTATAATATTTAATGTGGTTATACAAAACAGAAAGTAGATCTCTTCTTCAGCTCTATGATATTGTAGATCTCTGCTACAATTGTAATATTTAATCTGTTGTTATACTAAAATTTCTGTAATTGTTGGAGCTTTTCTCCCTGGGCCTCCACTGAAAATGGATCTTTTTGGCCCAGTGTTCTTTCCTGATCAACAAATGTCAATAAATAAATAAACAAATACATACATAAATACATTAAAGTAAATGTATTTTCTGTATATTTGTTCATTGGACAAGCTTGCTAGGCTTAAGTCCATCTTTTTAAGGATGACCCAGAAGCATTGTCTGGTTAAATGACTTTCTCAGGGTTACACAGTTTTACAAGAGGAGACTAAAATAATCAAACCTAGGACTGCAGGATGCAACTCATAGTCTTAACACTTTGTGCTAAGCTATTAGATTACTCATAATGTCAGATACTATTCTTAGAGAGATAGAGTGCCCTAGCATCCTTTTGGAGGAGATCATGCTTCAGGTTCCTGAATATTGCATACCAGACAACTGATCACTTAGTGATTGACTGCTAGATTGAAGTCCATTAAGTCAGGATGAAAGGTTTAGTTGACCTTAGAGTTTATTATAATGAAAAGAGGATGTAGGGGTTTACACCAACATGGGTGGTGGTAAGGGACTTTGCCCTCCACAAAAAAAAATGTTTCTAGAAAGTTTTGTTTTACATTTCCATTTGAATCAAATAGGCTTTGACATAATGGTTTATGATTAAGCCAGTGGTATCAGAGGTAGACTGGAAGTAAAACAAGGCCTTAAATCAAACAGAGACAAAATCTTTTGGGAGCAGAACTTAATCATTATAACAAGGATACAAAATGAAAGCTGGCCTTCCACAGTCAACAGAATTACGTTAGTGGTGGTGCTAAATCTTCTCAGTGTTGAAAAATAAAAGAATTACTCCTTCTACAGCTTTGCTGTACTATCCTCCTCACATAGGCCAGTGTATCATTTAACGTATTTGTCATGAAAAGAGATACTGCCAGCCCAGCTATCTGGAACTTTTGTAAATAATTCTATGTCATTTTTGAATACCAACATGATTCATATGGTTGTGTTACAAATGTATTAGAACTGTATGTTATGTGTATATCAAAGTGCTGGTACAGAAGTGTGTGTGAAAAGAATTTGTACAGTACTGAGCTTAAAGATGTATCCACAGTGTACCCTACTGGAAAAGAACAGAAATGTATGTAAACTATTGTAACTGTGTAAATGTATATGTTTTAACAGTGGAAACTAGAACATAGAGGGTTAACTTGAAAACCTTCAAGAAAATAGTTGAATTTAAATTGTTTTATAACCGCACCATAAAAGATGGTTTTAATGTAGCAAGGAGACAGTATGTCTAAAAATAGGGAGCCTTCTGCATTGTTTTGTAAGTGTTTCATGTTTAATGTCTTCCAGCAGCTACAAAGAACTGAGGGATATGTATTTTTTCACAGGCAGATGGTAAATACTGGCAGTTTCTAGCAATGGGGGTTTTCACCTGGGAACTAAAGTCATATGACAAAAGTGATGTCATCCTGCAAGTATCCCAGCAGCATTATTTGAGATACTAATTTAAGAACTCTCTGAGAGAGAAATGGCATTTTGTATGTGTCTTTACCTGACAACATCAGCTGGGAAAACCCACTCATCACATCTGTCTTACCTGGCTCTGTAAGCAAGGTAACTAGGGTACAGTAATTTCTTTTAGATTCAATAAGGAATATAGTAAAGATTAGTTTAGATGTTTTCTGTATGTATTTGAGACTGTCCTGCAATGTTGTTTTAAATATTTCCTGTGATAAACTCTGATGTCACTGTGAATACATATTTAGTATTGTCTTGTTCTTTTATTATCTATTATTAAATATATTTAAACCTATTATTGTGGCTGATATTTGTGAGACATATTTAAGTTTTGGGAGTACTTATATATTTATTTGGTGACACTGTGGGCCACTCCTAATAGCCTTGCTTTTGGTCAAACTACCATTTCGATTAATAGTAACATTATACAGTAAGATTAGACACCCTTTGCTAAAGGCCTTAAAGTAGCTGATAAGGAGTGACTGGTGGCAGGCGAAACTACCTTATAATCTTTCCCAGATGTGAGTGTGTATAAATCAAACCTCTAAGTGTGTGTGTGCCAGCTACTTGTGCAGGGACACGAACTACTGGTTGGACAGAGAGGGTGCTGGAGGTCTTAGCTTAGTCACTCAACTGGGATCTCAACTCTAGAGCCCTGCCAGTGAGGAGTCTTATTGGGGATCTGGAGAAAGAAGGAGAAACTAGCCCCAGTCTGACTGTGATCTCTATGTGCTCTTAAGGGAAACTGCATTTTACTGTGTGTGTACTTGTCATCCTCTCAGTGTGTACATCCCCCACTGTTGACAGTGGTGAGGATTGAAGCTCCTTGATTACTGGGTCAGTGTTGGGGTGTCACAGTATTTATTCTCTTTCTTATAGACAGGTACTTGTATTATACCATTTTTAAATCAAAATTTTAGGTTGAATACTTTACTTGCTGAAGTACATTTATTATATCACAACTGCCTACCTAGTTCTCCCAACCTATGATTTCTTACTTTCTGTGATGCCTGAATAATTGAGAACATCAGTTTTAAATACCTATAAGTGCTGAGTAGTGTTAACACCCTTTCTACTAGATAGAGAATATCATTTTCTTTTACTTTTTTATTCTGTACTCCTAACAGGCTCATTTGTTTCCCTACAGGTTCATAGGGGCCATTTTCAGTCTAGCCAATTGCACCATGTGAGAATCACACTCTGCACCTTATGTTTGTAAGATAAACACCTTACCCATTATAAAAAAAACACAAAACCACCTCCTGGAAGTGAGAGGAAAGCCCAAATAAACAGTCAATGGAATGTAGAACCACGAAGATTTATTAAATCCACTTCAGACTTGGTAAGCGCTTTCGTCCTGACAAGTATAGGACTTTATCAAAACCAAAGTGCTTGTCACCTTGCAATAGTTAAATAGTACAACATTAATTAAACAATCAAGATTAAAGTGTTATCCATAAAAACATCTGTAAACAAGCCCATAAGAACCATAGTTGGCTAGTAAAAATATATACAAGTGAAACACTGAGTGTGCGATAATCGACAATTAATAAAACTATCGCAGTAGAAATTATACTTTGTGTTAAAATATGTTCTAAAATAGATGCCCTAGCCCTTAAAATCGGCATCAGTGATATATGTTCATTCATTCATGGGGGGGCTGTTGGCATTAAGAATTAACTGCCATCTAAACTCACTCTTGTATATTTCATTAGACCAATTGCCACCCCTAATGTTTTTCTTAATTATCTCCAGAATACCAAACTTAAAACCATTGTAGGCATGACAAGAAAGTGTGTGTTTCTATAGGGAATTGTTGTTATTGTGGGTTTCTATGGCATAAAGGTGTTCATAAATTCTTTTACGTAGAGACCTTTCTGTTTTACCCATGTAAAACCCATTACAGCCCTGACAAACACAAACATATACTGAACCTATACTGTCATGGTTTCCCCCTGCTAAATTAACTGTCCAAAGGGGATTGCCTATCAAGATGTCTGTTGCTTTCAAAACAAAGGAACAGTATTTACAGGAACCACAGCTCCTTGTACCCTTAGTGACAGTGTGAGTACTAAATGGGTGTTCGAATAAGAACTTCAAATTGTGTCATACCTTGTAAGTGAAAAGTGGCTTATAGTCCAATTTACTATACAATTCACTGTTGCATCCCAGTGACACACAATTTTTTTCAAGATGTCTCTAACTTTCTGGCCAAAGGAACCAAAGTAAGTGACCATAGAATGAGAAAAAATTTGATTATTTGTTCGCGCCCCTTTATTATTAACAAAATTTTGTCCAAGTAATGGAACAAAACTTATGCCCCAACCTTCTAGGACTTCCATACCAATCTTCTGGACCCATTTTTCAGGGTAGCCCCTGGCCACAAACATAATGATAAGGTTACCAAGCTCAATCTTAAAATTAGAGAGCGTAGAACACATTCTAGCACCTCTAATCATCTGACCCTTACAATGTTCCTCTTCACAAAGTGTGTATGATTACTATCATAAGCCAAAAAACTGTTAGAATAGGTTGGCTTATGAAACATTTCAGAAGTAAATGTACACTGACTGACGTCTCTAGTAATGGTCACCTCAAGGTAATCTATGACAGCAGTACAAAAATTGTGGGTGAACTTAAAATAACCACAAATGTTATTAATGTAGTGAGTGAAGTTGTCCACAACTGACCTCTCACCCTTCCAGAGGACAAAGATGTCATCCATTCACAATCAAAACCTGAATCAAAGATGTATCTATTTTCCCATGATGCTATCACTGAATTAGCATACATGGGAGCACAGCTCAATCCCATCGTGACCCCTTTTGATTGTTTAAAAACTAATTTTCAAAGCAAATGTAATTATTATGAAGAATAATATCCATAACATCCAGGACAAAATTCATAAGAGCCCCATTAAGCTTTGTGTATTCCAAAAGGGCTTCTGAAAAAAGTTCTAGCCCAATGTTATGTGGAATGTAACTAAATAAGTCAACCACATCTATGGTGGAAAACCCTGCTGTTTCACCAAAAAATTCCTGCCTAATCCTTGATAAAAATTCCCATGAGTCAGTTAAAACATGGGTAATAGGATGAAGTGTGCCCTTTAGTAAACGATTTACAAATACTCCTAGTGAGTAAGTAGAACTGTTGTGTGCAGCTACCATAAGTCGATAGGGGGGGGGGTGGTACACATTCTTGTGTACCTTTGGGATACCAAATACTGTAGGAATAAAAGGATGGTCATTGTATAAAAAGTTGTAAAGTTCTTCATTAATCACCCCTTGAAGCAAACTTTCTTCCAAAAATAACAGTAATAATATTTATTTCATTCCTAAACACATTTTCATATTGGTCAGTGTCATATAGCATACTAGCTATGTCATTCACACAGTCATTCTTCTCTACCAAAACCACCCCTCCCCCTTTATCAGGCTTCATTATCCTGATGTTATCAGTTTCTCTAAATGTCCTCAAAAGTAATGCTTCATCCTTCTTCTTCTCTTTCGGCTGCTCCCGTCAGGGGTCGCCAGAGCGGATCATCTGTTCCCATTTCTTCCTGTCCTCTGCATCTTGCTCATTCTGATGCTCATTATGCTTCATCCTTACTAAGATTATAAAATCTGTCTTTCTGGGTATGAAATGCCAGGTATATCTCCCTAGTGCAAATCTTTTCAAAATCCACCAACACTGGCTGCAAAGGGGGTTGAAAAGGCTTTTTTTCTTAAACGTGTTCATGTGTGCAACATTATGTTCATTATTGAAGCACAATTGAAAATGTAACTTTCTTGTATATAGTTTTAATTCAGTCAACACATTTGCTATATTAATATTGTTCCCTGGGACAAATTTAAATCCCTTTTTAAACAAAGAAAAATGGGTGTCTGTTATGTCCATATTGGTGTAATTAAAAATATTAAACCCCTGTGCACTTAAAAGCTTTCCATTAAAACAAGAAATCACTGGCTCGACCTGCAAATTGTTAGTCAAAATCGGTTGCCCTTCTTGTTTTTCCAAAAGTTCCTCGGGTTCCTTTGTGTCTGTCCCCTTGGGGGTCTGTGGTTGACCTAAAAATTTTTGCCTGTTTCTATTCCTATTTTGTATCCTTTCCGATCTACGTAGAGCTGGGTATTCTTGTTCGAACACCTAATTAATTTCTCTATTAAAATCAAAGACCTCTGTATGACCATTGTCATTACCTTGTCTAAGATCGTAGTTACAAGAACCTAACTCAGAACCATGATTAATGTTACTGTTAACATTTGAAATAGGTTCAAAATGACGTTTCGGAAGCAAATATGCCTCCTTCTGCTTGTACTCTAATTCATCTCTTCTTAAATTCTTTTGTTTCCTAAAAACATTTTCTTTCACCTGTTGTTCAATTTTACAAAATATATTAGCATATTTGTTCTCAATGTTAATAAAACTAGCATCATTTAAAATATCATTGTTCAAACCATTAACGTCATCTAACAAGTCCTTGATTTTGTTATTGTTAATTCTAATAATGAAATGCAAAAGTTCAATGGTGTGTCTATCAAACATGGCAAGCAGTTCATCTAGTTCTTGCTGACCAACAGTTAACCCATTTGGGAATTTACTCATTTGAAGTCCCTTAGGAATTCTTTGGACTCAAATACATTCAGCAAGGTATGCATTTTCTATTTGTAAACTACGTACCGCGCGCATCTTGGATTCAAAAGTGTGTAACTAGTACTGAATATCCACAGGTCTTGTTGGTTGCATGTCATGAATAAAATTGCCGATTATACCAACCTCCCAACCCCAAATAATAATTTCATAGGTTCATAGATTAGTACTAGACTAACTGCCCTTATTGGTCATTTTAAGTGTAGCCAATTACCCCATGTGAGAATCAAACTCTGTACCTTGTGACTGTAAGGTAAACACCTTAACCATTATTCCAACTTCCAACCCTGTGCCAGCCTTCCATCCATATAATTGTTCGTTCCTCTAGGGTTGAGGGGTGAATAACAGGAGCAGTGGTGTCATCTGTGGGAAATCAGGGGTTTTTACTTAACCTTACAGTTTTGCCTCTGTATATGCCCCTCAGTCTCAAGAGTGGCATGCTGTGGGCTTCTCTCTGTCCATTCCACAAGTAATGTCTCATCAGTCAACACTGTATACTTAAAACAAACTCATCTTTTGATCCCAGGCCTCAGCCAGGGTTCATAACAGAGTACATATTTTGGACATATGGTCCCCAACCCTGCCCCCATCCAGCGAGTGGTGAGAAGACTCCCTCATCATTCCTTTGATTCCCAAAACAGTTCCTCCAGTTCCCGGTCCACTAACTGAACCAAGACTATCTGGGTCATAGTCAGGGCTTTACCCCTCTATACCATAGAGCTGGCTTACATTTTCTGTTACTTGTTAACACCCGCATACACATACACACACACACATATATATATATATATATATATATATATATATATATATATATATATATATATTGTTAGTAAATGTTTTCCCATTAAATACATTTTATTTAACAGTGTTTTCACATATTATGATAGAGCTGTAACTGTTTTACATGAAACAGATAAAACATCTCTCCATAACATCTCCCCTACATTATAATTCTCTTTAACCTTCAATTCCAGTCAAACTCCATGGCAATCAGTTCAGAACCTCTTGTTATGAATCATTTGCTTATATTACTGTATGCATTGTTTTATGTTATCTGGAGTGATGTGTTGTTTCTATCCTAGTCAGGTCCCTCACTCTATTACAATCTATATAGAGTCACCCTCGTACAGAGGTCAACATCAACTTATTTGATGTTTACAAGAGATTGTTGTGGTGGTGAGCTATCTGCTCTATCCACTGATCATTACTTTGTAAAGTACAAAGAATAGATACAAGCATAGAACAATTCTTTCATGGCTCTCAAAAGCTGTAAAACACTTGAAAAGTATACACTTTTTGTTTTGTGACTAGCAGTACATCAGAGCTAAAGGTCTATGTATGCACTCGCAATGAATTATCATTAGGTCTCTCCAATCTTAACAAAATAGTCATGTGTTCTTGAGACAGATGTCAAGATTCAGAAGGTCTTGAGGTAAGTGTCTTGACACTGAAGCCTCAAATACATAACAGCTTTGTTATGACTGGAGACCTGATCATTCCTCTATATATTACTAGTGTATGCTTCTGCCCCTAATCAAGCCACTCAAACCTCAAATTCTGGTGTTAGCCATGTGGCAGGTATACCTTGTCCAAGTAGGCATAACTGTTTAACAAATGTTAAGGGATACATTGTCTGCCTGTTTAACAAATACATACATCTTCTTATTAGAGTTAGTTTGCAAATATTATACAAGCCTTGCTACATTAGTCGATCATCAGATTTTAATACATTCCCAAGAGGCATCAGTGAACAGAACTAGACTTATTTCCTGATGAATGCATTAAAATTGTATAATGACTAGGTATCATTTTTCCAACAGAAAAACATGAGTATACACCCCATGGATTACAGACGTCTGCCTCTTGTAATGACAGAAATGCACAGAGTTATCACTTCTGGACAAGTGCCAGCCATTGCACCTGCCTTGTAAAACAGCAACTGCTGTTTATTCTGCTATAGACTTCACCTCACGCTGAGATAGGCAAAAAGTTAAATAACTGCATACAGATTCATACAGAAAAAAAGATAAATACTCAGATTTTACAGAACGAATAGAGCAAACTCTTAACTAGGTGTGTGTGTCTGTTGAACATGATGGTTAATGAATACCATGACCCCAGAGAAACATGATCATACTATATTCCCAAAGGGATTCTTTTTTATGTAATTGCTGCAGTGAAAAAATGATACCTAGCAATTATACAAAATAAATCATGGAATGGTATGGTTAATGAGGTTTTACACTCCCACCTTTATGAAGGATGCTTAAACAAACTTCTTAGGCTTCCCTCTAGAGATTTCTTCAGCTTCCAGTCCATTGGAGTATGTGTAAAATCTCATTAAGCACACCACCCCATTTATCATTCAATATGTAGCACACATGCTGTGAAGGATGTCTTTCCATAAATACAGGTGACCCTGATATCGCTTTACTGTGCAGCAATTTCAAAAACCAAAACGCTTGCTTTCATATGCTTTAATAGCAGTTTTCTATACATTTTCAAATCTCAGCTTTACAATTAAAATTGCAAACCAAGGATTTGTAAAAGTGTTATGATTATATTCTAAAATAATATCTTAATGTTATGTAAGCATTGAAAATGTTACCATAATGCTTAAAAACATTGTTTCATTGTTAAAAACTAAGAAAACAGAGCCATTGAAGAACAATGAGTTTCTACACTGTCCGCATACGTTTTTTAGATTACAGAAAGTTAAAATATATCTTTTTACATATTTTCAGTTTTATAACTCTTGCTCTATTCACTTTTGCATTACTTGAATTAAATACATGCTAATTGTCCCATTTTGTCTGTAAAACTATAATATTTCTTTCTATTGTTTAGCTCTTGTTTTGAATAAATACCCAATGGTAATAAAAAATATATCCAAACACAAGTATACTTTTTATTGCATAACATCAGTGAAAGACTCATTTGTTAATCCTGAAAATTTTGATTACAACTCACCAGTTACCAAAGTACTGAATATAAGTCACAGTGATAGATTTTTGTTGATCTAACACACAACTCCTGGAGCAAGATGCCACATAATCCTCAAGGGCAAAACCTGAGGGATTTACTAAAATAACCAAAACAAGAGGTAAAATCAAGCAAAACAAACCACCCATTCTTTTCCTCCTATAATTGCTTTTCCACCCCACAAACCATGCACACATGTGATTGCAGTTTTTGGTTGTGGTTTTTCCTTTAGGTGAGCTAATTTATTTTGTTCATGTCTGTTTTTGTGTGTGCATGTGTTTGTGTGTGTGTGTGCTTATGCACATGCATATCTGCATGTTTGTGTGTGTGTGTGTGTGTGTGTGTGTGTGTGTGTGTTAGGATTTAGGGCTGTTTTAGGGATATACAATGGTACAAACAGACATAGTTCTCAATGAGGCTTTGTATTGATTTAAATATATATATATATATATATATATATATATATATATATATACATGTACAGCAGAAGGAAATAATTCATTAAAATTTACAAGTTAACATGAGCAACAGTGGTACAACTGTGTTAAGTGTTCAATATACCTCTAATATGCATCTATATCACATTTTGATATTAACTGTTCTATTTTACTCCAATTCAGTTTTTTAGGATTTTTCACATACCTCAATTTTATCTTTTTCATTCTTACAAAAATAGTGGATAATTCAGAAAAACAGTAAACAATAGTACAGCATTTGACTTCCACTTTTTAGTTATGACTTTCCTTGCAACTGCAAGTAGACCGCAGAACATTATATATTGCTTACAACTCATAACAGAGGGAACTGGTGCATTTGCTATAATTTTCATTCTTTTAATTACACAATTACCAAGTTTATAAATGTTTACAAAAGTTATTTATCAGTTAACTTATTCCAAAACTTCATAACCTTTTCACAATCTGTGAAAATATGGACCCAGTCAACTTTTAATATTTTATTACATCTCCAACAAACCAAAGTTGCCTTTTCACTTTTGATAAGTTAAAGCATGTAATAAATACTCTATGAATATATTTCCATATAAAATGTTTTCAGCCTATACTTGTGGGTTGTTAGGCTAATATATTTTAATATTAAATAGTTATTCTTGTCTTCAAATAGCCATTAACATCAAGAGAGCCTATAAAATTCCAATAATCTCTATCTAAATTAAGCTTATGCACTGATATCTTAAATTAGTTAAATAGAATGCTCCTATATGAAATTTCACCTAAAGGGATGGTATAAACAGTTTCACAGCCCCCTCCCCTCTGTAGGAGCTGGCACCAATGTCCAAAGCTACACCAAAGTACTATACAAGCATTTGCATAGATGCATGGAATCAGGAATACCCAACAGGACAAAATCATCCTCCGCAAGGAAGCATAAACCTGTCTGCTGGACATCTGCAATAAATAAACTATATAACAAAAGGAAAGGAGCAGGTGCCCGACTGGAAGCAATCTCTCCTTAGCCTGAAAAAGCAAATAAGAACAATAGTGAAATCCTCTAAAGCCAACTTTGAGTCCAAATTGGCCACACCTACTAAAGGCAATCATAAGGCCTTCTTCACATATGTCTGCAATCTCAAAGGAAGCACCTGGATTTGTTCAGAACTGGTGGTCAAGGACACCACATGCACAAATGCTGTAGATATAGCCAATTTACTGGCTGACAGATTCAACAAAAACTTCTTCCCTCTGTCCTCCCATCAGTAAATCAGGACATCCCCAGTACCTAACCCCCACCCCTTATATCTAGGCAACAGGTCATCACTGCCCTCTCAAAGGAAAAGATACAGCCTCTATAGGATCCAATAACATCCCAGGCTGCATCCTACATGAACTCAGGCATGAACTTGCAGCAACATTAGGCACCCTATTCAACCAAAGCCTGAGTACCGGCTTTGTCCCAACTGAGTGGAGGACAGACACTGTCATCCCTTTACACAAAGGTGGAGCACCCACCGATCTGGGAAATTATAGACCCATCAGCCTAACTGGCCTGATCTGCAAGGCCATCAAATGGATTATCATGGACCTCATTAACAGGGACATTGGCAACCTCTAAATACTCGACCCTACACAGTTTGGCTTTGTCAAGTGGAGGTCATGCCTGTTAAATCTGATTGACTTCTTTGAGACAGTCACCAAAGCCATGGACGAGGGGAAAACAGTGCACACCACCTACCTTGACCTGGCCAAAGCCTTCGACACTATTCCCCACTCGGGCATAATAGATAAACTCTCTCAACTAGGCATCAATCCATATGTTACCAGATGGGTAGCAAACTGGCTCACTGATAGAATCCACCTAATCAAAATAGGGGAAGCCACCTCAAGCAGTAGACCCATAATGAGCAACGTACCACAGGGATCAGTGTTGGGGTCTCTGTTATTCGGGATATACTTCTCTGAGGTGCAAGCCAAAACCAGTGGGCTATGGTTGACCAAGTTTGCAGATGACTGCAAACTGTGTGTGGTCATCAATTCCCCAAGTGATGTAGACATCCTCCAAGAGGATCTCACCCAAACAAATGACTGGTGCCAGAAACATGGCCTCAAGCTGAATACCAAAAAAATGCATCATCATCCCCTTTTTGGAAGAGTGATGTCCCCACATATTATCACATTAATAATAATGTCCTAAGTACACAATCAGTAGTGAGGGATTTGGGCACCCAGGTTGATAGCATCCTGACTTTTGACCACCATATTGCTTCCATTGTACAGAAAACTTTCTACATGGCCTACCTCATAAGTAAGGGTATCTCATCTAGGGACAAAGTATTCATAACATCCCTGTATTCTTAGCTGGGGAGACCACAGAGGTTCCTCACCAGGAGAATCCAGGGCCTCAAACATCTACCCTACACAGATAGGCTAAATGCCCTGTCCTTCTACTCAGTTTTATACAGACTCCTCAGAGGTGACCTGTGTCTGGCATACAAAGCAATCTCAGACCTCGCCTTGATGAGACTGCTGCATATCCGCAAGCCAAGCTCCATTTGAGTAACCTGTATGCACGACCTCAACCTGGCCTGTGATATCAATAGGACTTTTTGGTGGGAAAGATTTGTGTCCCAGAGACTCTCCCATCTGTGGAATAGACTGCCTTCTCCATGTCAAGCAGAGTACCTCATTATCCCTTTTTAAGTGCAACCTGGATAACTGGATGGGAAACAGAAAATACACCCCTGGGATTCCACCTGTGTCCCTGCTGGACAGGGACTTTGGGTGCTGACTTGTCTAAACATGGGCTAAACTCTTGGCTAGGTTTATAAGGGCCTCAGGGCCAATAGCCTAGTAAACTCCTGTGATCCTATGATCCTATAAATCCACAAGCACACACAAACACACACATATACACACCTCACACACACTAGCTCATAACTAAATTTAGATGCATACATATGTAATGAATTCATACATCTCAACCTCTTAGTGCAAAAAAATCTGGACAAACCTGACAGAATGTGGGGACAAAAGCCCAAAAATAGGAACAGATTTTAAATATTGCTATTATAAACTTTGAAAGTTGCTTGAATAACATGATTTGTCTTAGCATGCATTTTTCTGAAGAATATGAAGTCTGAAACAGAAATGTACACCATTATTTAGTGATTTCGCCAGTGATTTGTCAGAAAATTGCAAATTTTATGAGAGGCAGACCAAAAATATAAGGCAAAAATCTGAACATTCTGCAAAAATCTGGACAGATGAGCGGTATGACTGAATATTTAATAACTACAATCTTACCTTATTTAAAACCTTGGCTGTAGGCAAGAATAGTATCAGCTTACAGATGCCCAAATTTGTCTGCAGAACTTCCGTATGATTTCTTAAAATGTATGAAATCCATAGTTGAAGAAAAGAAAACATTATCTATAATTCACCACAGATTAATTGGGAAAATTATTGTGTAAAATACTGTTATTCTTCTTATATTCTCAATATTAAGATCTTAGATAGGTTGGTACTAGGCTAACTGCCCTTGTGAGCCATTTTAAGCCTAGCCAATTATCCTTTGTGAGACTCAAACCCTGCATCTTGTGTTTGCAAGGCAAACTCCTTAACCATTAGGCCACCTTCCCAACCATTTGAACAATTTGTGAAATTATCAACAAGAGGACATAATAATCCCTGTGATTAATAAAGGTTACCACTAAGTGGTAACCTTTCTGAGTGAATAGACAACACATGTAAAGTGGTAGGGATGTTCTGGAATACAAAAATACTCACTGATACTTAATTTATTTTTATAAATGCTGAAGAGTTACAAATTTAAAGATTAGTCCAACAAAATGATTAGGGTTATCAGATCACAAATTAGTGGGGTTTAACACTGACAGTTTTATGATTAGCAAAAGGTCTAAGTTACAAATATATATATATATATAAAACTTCAATAGAACAAATGTGATGAAATATTGATATACATTAGCAAGTATCAATGGGATGACTTCAATAGATGGCCTATTTCAGTCTGTGAATATTCTTTTTTTAAAGTGTAAGTAATATTTGTAATCAAAATATTAAATTTGTGGCTCAGCTGGGAACATATATTAGCTTTCATGGTGGAAATATAGTCTAACTAAATGTGTTAGGTTAAACAAAGAGATTCTAAGGTCTGCAAGAAACCCTTAAATTTACAGCAAAAGGAAGCTAAACAATGCCACCAGAGAACTAAAAAAAGGATTAATTAATGTAAAAGAAAAATGCAAAAGAAATGTTGAGCTTAGATTAATGAGTATGAGGTGAACAGTCAAAAGGAGGAAATTATGTCCTCTAGTGCAATCATGCTTGAAGATAATATTTTGTCATGAAAGACTATGACTTGGGTTTTCAATAAATATTTTATTATTTTTGTGGCTCAAACAAAGATGAGGATTGTACTTACTATGTACTAAGAGAAATATAATCTTATCCAGTAATGACTAAGGAATATGTCTTCACAGCCTTAAAAGGAAATAAAGCTAGTTGTTTCATGAGACCAAACAATATTTCAGGAAAAAATAGCTGTGGATATAATAGAACCATTAATAATTATGTTAAATTACATTCTTAGGAGACTTTACATGCTATCTGATTTGTTAAGTCCCATCTGGTGCCTATATTTAAGAGTGTGTAAATCAGAGTAGACCAGTTATAGGCCTATAAGTTTAACATTGACAACAACAACAAAAAAAACCCATTTTGAATACTGTTTATTGTGACACGACAAGAATTAATAAATATGGTCATTTAGGTCTAGAAAGAAATGGTGTGCTTATATTTCTGGATGTAAGCGATGCATCTGATACCCTTTCATATAATACAATAATAAAGAAACGTTTATCAGTTAAAGCTAAATGACTATGTAATTAGTGGATCATAGGGTGTTTTACAGGTATACTTTCAGGGAATATTTCTATAGTTTCTATAGTTGTATAGTTTGTAGTATATAAATAGTACTTCTACATAAAAAAAAAAGCTGAATGAAGGAAAATTACATTTGGCATCCTACATGGATCTGTCCTTGGACCAGTATTGTTTTATAGGCTCATAACTGCAAAATCAGTGCAGCTATTTTTAATAGTGATGACCATTTTATTTATATGACTGAAATGAATTCATAAGCATTGAAAATCAGGTTACTTTTCAATGCAAATAAGTGTGAGGCCATAACATTTGGAAAGTCTGTAACTGCACTGAAGTTACATTTAACAACTTCTATCTTGAAGCAGATGACTCTATTAGGGATTTAGTCTGCAAACTGACAAAGGATTAACATTTAAGAAATATTAAGCATTAAGAATTGGATATTAAAACAGTTGGGAATTATATTTAAAATAAAAACAACTAGTGAGCCGTTAATATTACGTTATTTATATATCTTTGGTCAGGCTTATCCTTGTCTTTGGGATTTTATCAACTTATACTAGGAGTCTTGCAGCATTTCGAGACCGTTAAAAGGAAACTTATGAAACTTATGAAAGTTTATCTGGTTTTAAATGCATACTTTGAGAGACTGCAAAAATCATGGTTATTTAGTTTAGGTTCATAGGTTCATAGGTAAATACTAGGCTATCTGCCCGAGGGCATCTATAAGCCTAGCCAGAATGTGTTGGCTTTCGCCGCCCCCTTAGATTAGTTCCCTGTCTCTCTGTCCAGCAGAGCCATTAGTTCCCTGTGCCTCTGTCCAGCAGAGCCACTGCAGTGATCCCTAGGGTAAATTTTCTGTTTCCCATCCACTCGTCAAGGTTTCTCTTGAAGAATGTTAGTGAAGGGCTCTGCCTAATGTAGATTGGAATCCTGTTCCAAAGCATGGGCAGTCTCTGGGACAGGAATCTATCCCTCCAGCACGTCCTATTTATTGTTGTGGTGAGGTTTAGATTCCTAGAGCATGTGGCTCTTGGGGATTCGTTTTTTTTTTTAGGTGGAGCATGTCCATCAATTCTGGGTTGGACATAGCCTTGTATGTCAGGCAGAGATCACCTCTGAATAAGTGGTATGCAACCGAATACAGCTGGAGTTTCTTCAGTCGGGCTGCATAGGGCATCTGTTTGAGGCCAGTAATCCTCTTGGTGAGGTACTTCTGTGGTCTTTCCAGCTGTTGCCGGTGTCTTGGTTGTACTCTATGATGGGTCTGATGAGTGATGAGTAGAGGGGCATAATAACCTCTTTTGTTCTAGATGCAAACCATTTTGTGATTAGGTGGGCCACTTAGAAGGATTTTCTAACCACCTTGCCAATATGATTATCAAAGGAGAGATTACTATCTACTTGGGTTCCCAGATCCCTTATTACATTTTCTGTATTTAGGGGACTACCACGTATGTGGTAGTTCACGGGTACTTTGTTTTTTCCAAAGGGGATGACTATGCACTTTTTGCCATTTAGCCTGAGGCCATGATTTTGACACCAGGTATCTGTCTCAGTGACACCCTTCTGGATCAGCCAGAGAGTCAGTTATGGCCCCCAGTTTGCAGTCATCTGCGAACTTGGTTAGCCGTAGTCCTCCTGTGCTTGCCTGTACCTCTGAGAAGTATATATCAAACAGGAGGGGTCCCAGGACTGAGCCCTGGGGGACGCCACTTGCAACTGGATTAGAGTCAGACCTAGAGCCTGCAACTCTCACCGTGTGGATTCTATCCATGAGCCAATTGGAAACCCATCTCATGATGTAGGGGTTTATGTTCAGGCTGGTGAGCTTGTCTATAATACCAGAATGGGGAATGGTGTCAAAAGCCTTTGCGAGGTCTAGGTAGGCTGTGTGGACCTCCTTTCCCTCGTCTAAAGCCTTGGTAACTGTCTCAAAGAAGTTCACCAGGTTTAGGAGGCATGGTCTGCCCTTACAAAGCCAAACTGGGTAGGGTCCAATGTTTGGAGGTTCCCAATGTCTCTGTTAATGAGTTCCATGATGATGTGCTATATAGCCTTGCAGACCAGGCTAGTCAGGCTTATAGGGCAATAGTTCCCAGGGTCTGTTGTGGCTCCACCTTTGTGGAGCGGAATAACTGTTGCTGTGTGCCACTCTATGGGTACATAGCCTGTAGAGAGGCTGAGTTTGAACAGTGTGTTTAGATGAGGGGTTAGTTAATTTTGGAGCTCATGTAAGACACAGCCTGGGACACCATCCGGTCCCATTGAAGCTGTGTTTTTGGCTTTGGATAAGGCTATTTTAACCTGTGTGTCTGTGACTGCCAGGTCTCTACATTCTTCTAGTATGGTTATGGGCTCTTTAGGGGTGAGAGGGGGTGAAGTTTGCACTAAACCTGTCTGCCAGAATGTTGGCAATATCAGTCAGTTCAGCTTTTAGGATTTAGAAACTTAAGGGGAAAAGTGATACTTGCATTTAAATTTTGACTAATGCTAAATTAAGAGATAATTTAGGTTTTAAATTAACTAGGAAATTTGAACTAAGGAGTCCATTATTAAAAATAAAAAAATAGGACAAGAAAAGGGCCACTTACTTATTACAATGGATTCCACTAATATGGTATAAATGACCATTATATGTACAAACATCAGCACCTTTAAATGTTTTTAAAATAAGACTGAATTATTACATCGGAAATATGTTGAACTATGTGATTAGGGAGGCTACAGTCATAGATGTCTAGGACCTAAGTGCAGAAAGATTAAACTAGGAAACTATGAAATGTATCCCTGCTTGTGAGGAACTGCAAGGACAATGGATTCACATTGCCTGTGAGGATGTAAAAAATGAATCTTACTGAAGCCTATATCTACCTTGTGAAGTATCTGTAACTATGTTAATTTATTTCAGTCAACTGTATTGTCAGAGCCCTGTGTGAAAACGATACTGCATCTGGTTGTAACAAAATGCTGCATTGTGTTAATCCTGCAGACTATGAGCTTTGACTAGAGAAAGGATTTATTTGAGACTGCAGCTGAATGAGTACAGCAGAATGAATTTCATGTGTAAACTGCATTTTTTATATATTTTTTTACATTTCTTGTAAATAAATGTAAATGTCAGATTGGAAAGATGGCCCCATTGACTGAATACTTTGTTACAAGTTAAATCATTTGTTATATTGGTGTTGTCTGTGGGGAAAACTGCATTCTTTTGACATACTGTGACTTTTCCAAAACTATGCTTTAGTTTACTAAATTGTCGAAGGTGTATAACATACCAAAAGGAAGGCAATGAAGAGGGAATACCGCATATTGAATTTCCTGTGTAAACTACAGTTTGCATGATGTTCATCGCGCATACAGCTGCAGTCATTACAGATGGGTTATCCTGCCGTCAGGCGGGTCCCCGGTCGGCCGAATTCCAAAGTCTAGGTCCGGTGTCGATTGTCGTCGCTTCTTCCCTGACGTCAGTACAGCAGGGGTATAAAAGAGCCAGCCGACGCCATCTTCTTCAGTCTTTCTTGCCGCGTGGTGCCCGAAGCAGAAGCAGTTCGCAAGTGCCGGTCGGCCAGCTCCTGAGATTTACGAAAATATTTCAGCCGAAGTCTTCTTGAAAGCTAAGTACCCCGTTGGGGAAACTTTTCTTGCCTCAGACCGATGTCAGACAAAGTTAATAATTGCATTTCATGTGGGAAGCAAATACCGCATAAGGATTTCCACTCTTTCTGTATTCCTTGCTTAGGCCCAGACCACGACGTCTCGGCCTGCCGTTTTTGTGCTAGATTCAACAAATGCACTATTAAGCATCGGGCGGAGTTCGCCCTTCACTATTTTGGTAAAAAATTTAATTATATTATGTCGTCGGATACTCCGACTCCAGTTTTGAGTAAAAGACGCAAAGATAAGGACCGACATACGAGGTCCGCGACTTCTACTGATACCACGCTAAGGCTGACTACGGGTTCTCCGGTTCTCAGCGAGGCGCCTATGCAGCCCCTGAGTACCAATGACACTCCATTACCAGTGTCTTCAGTACCCGAGGTCGCAGGCTCCTCGGTCCCCATTCCAACTACAGATACCGACGCCACTCTTGGCAGGGAAACTCAGAGTTTAGACAGGCCTGCCATTTCTCAAGGTGTCTTCAGGCCTTCCTCCTTCTCTATTAAAGCTTTCAACAGATGCTCAAAATGGCTGAGGATTTGATTACTCTTATCAGGGGTTCTCAACCCCCCTCGCACAAAAGGCCCAGATTAGAGGGAGACTACCCTTCCTCACATCAAGCCTCTATTACCTCTGAACATTCTGAGGACCAGGACTATACCTATTCTCCTTTTGAAGACTCTGATGCAGAGGAGTCTATTCAATCGGTCCCCCCCCCCCTGAGGAAACCCTACATACTTTGAGGGAACACTTTCCCTGGGAAGGCCAAGATTACTCAGATTCCAAGAAAAGGCTCAGGGATTTTCTCTTGCTCCCCCAACATAGGCCCCTGGCTAACCCTCCTGTTTTAGATATATTAGATGATGTGTACACAGAAGCCAGCCTCAACCCAGATTCTTTACCTCCAGCTCCTGTTAAACCAGACAGGTATTACCGGGTTCCTGATTCACACCAGTTCCTATACAAAAGCCATACTGCTGACCCAGAAACTATTTCACAGGGTCCCAAGGGAATTAAGGCCTCTACTGCTAAAAACCCATTACCTTCAGAGAGAGATTCCAGAGCTTTAGAAAGGTGGGGGAAAAAGGTGTATACCTCAGCCACTTTAACCATGAGGGCATTAAACTGTCAGTTCCATATGTTAAAGTATCAACAGTTTTTTGTTATCTCAGTTGAAAAGCAAAATGACACAACCAGAACAACCAGATTTAAAAGAGTTGCAGGATTTGCTGCATGGTACAGAACAAGTGGGTAAACACACCTTGCAGTGTGGTTTTGATGCTTTAGAGGCCTCATGTAGAGCTGCTGTTACAGGGTCTGTCATACATAGACATGCTTGGCTCAAAGAGCAAGCCTTACCAGATCATGTCAAAGCTAAATTACTAGATGCACCTCTTCAAAACGATGTATTGTTTGGTGTTAAAGCTGAGGAAGTACTAAAGAAAATGGAGGAAAAAGAGAGATCAATGCAAACAGTGAAAGATTTCCTGCAGGTACAACCTCTACATTTCAGCAGAAACTGGCCTTCAAAAAATTGGTCCTTTCCAGCCATGGACAGACCTCAAAGAGGCAGATACAGACACCCGAGGGGTAGAGGGCAACCTCAAGGATCATTCAGAGCCAGACAGTGGCAAGCACCAACCCCAAGAGGTGGAGAAGATAGATCACAGTCATTCAGAAAGCAGACACAATGACTTCCCCCTTTATCTGCCAAGCAAAGCTTTAATGGCAGCACCTTTGGGCGGAAAACTGGCATTATTCTCAAAAAATTAGCATATTGTCACAAAAGACAAATGGATTCTGGACATTATAGACAGAGGCTACAGATTCCACTTTCACACCCTTCCAAAAATGAGAGGCATGCCCAATCTGCCACTAAATCAAAGGGCAGAGTCCTGCAGGCTCTGGGATTCATGGCATCTTGCATCCTTCTGATCCCATGTGCAAAGCTGCATATGAGGAAACTTCAATGGTACCTAAAAAACTTATGGTCTCAACACAGCCACAGCTTGGAAACAATTATACCACTCATTCCATGTCTTCAAAAGGAATTTTTGTGGTGGGCTCAAGCATGCCAAAGAAACATAGGTCTCCCTTTCTGCGTACCTCAAGCATCTCAAATCATCACAACAGATGCCTCGGACTATGCCTGGGGGGTACACATGACAGATCAGTGCATTCAGGGAAAATGGTTCCAAAAAAAGAAGCACCTACACATCAACCAAAAGGAAATGCTAGCAGTGCAAAATGCTATTATGGCCTTCAAAGACCTACTGCATCCAGGCCAGCTATTGATAAGGACAGACAACACCACAGTGATGTGGTACCTAAACAAACAGGGGGGAACTCTTTCATACCCCCTGTGCAGACTAGCCATGACCCTATGGAACACAGCACTGGAATTGCAAATCCAACTTCAGGCACAATTCCTGCCAGGGAAGGAAAACACACTGGCAGACAGCCTAAGCAGAAATATGACAGATCCACATGAATGGAAGTTGCATCCTCAAGTTTTCGCAAAGATAACTCAGACATGGGGACAGCCAGACATAGATCTCTTTGCTACCCACAGAAATTACCAATTGAAAAAATTTTTTTCAAGGACCTATCATCCACAGGCCTGGAAAGTGGACGCACTTTCTTTCAATTGGACAATGTTGACAGTCTATGCCTTTCTGCCTCTTCCTCTGCTGCCCAAAGTTCTATTAAAAGCCAGAACAGAGAGGCCGAAAATGATTCTCATTGCTCCAGATTGGCCAAGACAACACTGGTATCCGCTCCTGAAGAGCCTGACACATTCCCCACCATGGATCCTACCTCTAGTGCCTCTTCTGTTGTCCCAGCACAACTTCAAAACTCTTCACAGCCAGCTCAAAACCCTAAATCTAGCTGCATGGAGAATCCCTTGATTTCCCAACAGACCCTCCTCTCCAAGGAGGTGCAGGATGTCATCTTGGAGGCCAGAAGACCTTCTACTAGAAAAGCCTACTCCGCCAAATGGAAATGATTTTGTGCCTGGAATCAGGAAAAGGGCCAGAATCCTTGGGTAATAAATTTACCTCAAATTTTACAGTACCTATCTGAGATGTTAAACAGTGGACTTTCCTTCTCCTCCATCAAAATCCACGCTTCAGCCATTTCTGCACAATACAACACAGATCCTCCTTTATTCTCTCATCCTCTCTTAAGACAGTTCCTCAGAGGGGCAAAGAATATAAAACCCCCAAGGAAACCACCAGTCCCTGCTTGGGACCTCAACTTCATATTGGAAAAGCTGACCCTTCTTCCCTTCGAGCCAGCTGCTTCAACAGAACTACAATACTTGTCATGGAAAACAGCCTTCCTTCTGGCTATCACCTCAGCACGCAGGGTTTCGGAACTACAGGCTCTCATGGCTGTGCAACCTTTCATCATTTTCCATCAGGACAGAGTTTCCTTATGAACCAACCCTACCTTTATGCCAAAGGTAGTATCCAGTGTAGCCTTGAATCAGACTATCCACTTACCTACCTTTTACCCTAACCCACAAAACAAAGGGGAAAGACTACTGCATTCCTTGGACATTCACTGACAACTTCATTATTATTTGGACAGGACAAAGCAATTCAGGAAATCCGAGCAACTCTGTGTGTCCTATGCTACAGGTGCTCAAGGAAAGGCTATCTCCAAACAGACAATCTCAAAATGGATAGCCCACTGCATGTGCTTTTGTTACTCATTTCATGGAAAAGCTGTGCCTTCTAGCATCAGATCCCACTCCACAAGGGCCACAGCTACCTCTGCAGCTTTCCTCAGGGGGGTTCCTACCAAGGACATTTTGGAAGCAGCCACTTGGAGTTCTGTGCACACTTTCTCCAAGCACTATCACCTTCCACTTTACTCTAAATCTAGAGTGGGCTTTGCCACAGCAGTCTTGCAGGGCATCCTTGCTCCTCCTAGTTCGACTTAGTGCCTGCCACCCCTACTTAGCTTTGGGATTCTTCCCATTTGTAATGACTGCAGCTGTATGCACGATGAACATAGTACAGTTTTGTACCTACCATAAATGTAGATGTTCGAGTGCTCATACAGCTGCAGTCCAGGTTTACCCCCCTCCAGCCCCTCTTAGGACAGACCTTATGACAAACACCTTCTCATACAACCTATTTGGGGTATTCTTTTATGGTGTATTTGCTTGCAACAACTGTTTTTTGATTATTCTATATTGCATGATTACATAAGTTTATGTTTTGCCTTCCTTCTGGGGGCACCTGACATCTGGGGCAAGAAAAACTGAAGAAGATGGCGTCGGCTGGCTCTTTTATACCCCTGCCGCATTGGCATCAGGGAAGAAGCGACGACAACCGACGCCGGACCTAGACTTTGGAATTTGGCCAACCGAGGACCCGCCTGACGGCAGGATAACCCATCTGTAATGACTGCAGCTGTATGAGCACTCGAACATCTACATTTATGGTAGGTACAAAACTGTACTTTACTTTTCATAGAACTTTCTGGTGAATAAATATAAAACTATATTATATGCTACAGTTTGCATTTTCTAACAAATGGTAAAGCAGTCACTTTACCTTTCACATTTTCTTGTACTTGAAGTGTTCAATATATGTCTGTCTATACAATAGCTCACAATAGTATTATACAGACAATTTATCAAAGATCTCTCTCTCTCTCTCTGTATATATATATATATATATATATATATATATATATATATATAGATACAGATATATATATATATATATATATATATATATATATATATAGATATAGATATATAGTTGATCTACTTCACAAGCTCTAAGTTTCAAAACTTCAGACTGCAAATGGTCGAGACGAAAAGACTGAAGTTTTGAAAATTCAAAATTGTAATAAAAAAAATTAAACAAAAATATTTTTTGTTTACATTTTTGCAGGGGGGGGGGCAAGCCTCCCTGCACCCCCACCCCAAACCCTCTGCTAAATAAATATACCAACTCCAAGATCACACTACAGTGATGAAAATGGTAAATTTCCTGTTTCGCACTGTATGGCGATCTCTATTTAAAATGTTCGAAGTTTCTAAACTTCGATTTTATGATCTTGACCATTTGCAGTTCGAAGTTTTGTAATTTCAAGCTTGTGAAGGTATATATGTGTATATATATATATATATATATATATATATATATATATATATATATATGTGTGTGTGTGTGTGTATGTATATGTTCTTTTTTAGTTCCACACAGAAAAAAATCAATAGACATCGGAATACAGTATAAAGTTTATTCACATTGGGTCGGATCTTTCAAAGTTTGAAATGCTAGACACAGCTCCCTGTGGTCTCTATAAGAGGTAGGGTACAGACAGAGGATTACCAGTCTGTCCTGATAACTAAGATTTTTGAGACCACTGACCTTTTTAGTATTAAATTTCTGAGGTCTATCAAGTTGAATGATATGTTTTGGTAAACACATGCCAAAAGTAGCTTTATGTTAAATAACGGGTCTAATGAGAAATGAGCAAAAGGGAAGGAAGACTTCTTTGGATCTAAAGTAGATGCCTTTGAAATTATATGAGTCAGACAGAGGGCATTTTGAACTGCTGCAAAGACATGATGGTCAAAAGATAAGGAATTATCAAACAAGAGTGCCTAAATCCCATGTGACAGTGTCTTATTGGAGTGTGTATCGTATATGGTATGTGAAAATTACCAAAGTGAACTATATTACCTTTTCTCATATGCATTTTGAGACCATTTTCCTTGCACAAATTGTTAATGTGGTATAAACATGTTGGGAAATTGAGAGTCAGTGGAAGATCTAAATAGAAACATCCAGTTTAAAGTCATCTGAAAACATGGATAACTCTAGGCCAGGAGTGTAGGCCTGAAGGTCTGAGAAATGGATGCCAAATATGAGAAGGTCCAACAGTGAGCCCTGTAGCACACTGCTGGTAACTTTTTTTGCTTTCAGAACCCATGAACTCTAAGTACATGGTGTACATCAGAGTGTGTGACATATCTTTAAGAAGCTTTTCAGTCAGCAGGCACATACATATAAGTACTAAGCCCGTACAAGCAAGAGTGCATTTTGTAGTGAGCAGCCATAATGTAAGTATGCATGTGTGTAGTAGTCAGTCAGTTAATTAGTTCATTTAAGTTTAATATTCCTGTATCCATCCTGATGTGTTTGTGTGTAATCATAGGATCATAGGATCATAGGAAGTTACTAGACTATTGGCCCTGAGGCGCTTACAAGACTAGCCAGGAATTTAGCCCATGTTCCGACAAGTCAGTACCCGATGCCCCTGTCCAGCAGGGACAGACACAGGTAGAATCCCAGGGGTGCATTTTCTGCTCCTCATCCAGTTTTCCAGGTTGGCTTAAAAAGGGATAATGAGGTACTCTGCGTGATGTGGAGAGGGAGTCTATTCCACAGAAGGGGGAGTCTCTGGGACACATATCTATTCTGCCAACAAGTCCTATTGATGTCACAACCAGGTTGAGGTTGTGCATGCGGGTTACTCGAGTGGAGCTTGACTTGCAGCAGTCCCATCAAGGCATTGGCAATTGTCACCCTCATGTTGTACTCCCCTGTCTCTGGACATTTGGGTTTATGTATCAGTGATTCACTGTGTCTGGAGCTTTATTTTTTTTCTCTGTAGTTGTGCAGCACCCAGCCTCATCATTTTATTCAAGTACACAAGATAAGCAACATGGTGTCAGAATGGGATCCAGAGTCAAAACCATGAGGCGCACAGTTAAAGTTGGAGGCATATACACAGGTGGATCATCACTACTGCTCAAATGACTCACATACAGGTCAGAAATGAATTCCAGGTAAAACTTGCTTAAATGATTTTTTACTCAATGAATATAAACTAAGCACTCAGAACACTCAAAATGAATTTCGAATTAAACAAAATATCTGAAACTGCATGATATTGATAAAATATTTGAAATAATTATGAAAATGTTTGAAACAGTATCCAAATTGCATAAAATGTATAAAAAAGGAAAATTAACCTATTTTTTCGCTATGTTCTACATTTGCGCATTAACTAAATTTATTCAAAATATCTGAAATGTGCAAGGTATTGGCAAGTATGTGCAGTATTACAGTACAGTACAGTTATTTTGCAGAGCACAGTCATTTCAAAGAGATTTTGTGCATTTGAATATTATTACAAGTACCTGGTGTGTGTGCATGTTCGTACATAATTGCAAGGGCCATATTTTCATTGCGTTCAACCATAATTTGTTGGCATGGCAGAAGGATTTCGCAGACCAAGTCTGCTTGTGTTTGATAACAATATTGCAGAAAATTGGAGAGTATTTGAGCAAGAGTACGATATTTTTATATAGACTGCTTTTCCTGACAAAGATGCACATACAAAGGCATTTATTCTACTTAATTTAGCTCGTTCAGATGCCTTTGAAAGAAAGCATTTATTTTTGTATGCACCTGCTGTGTATTCAGGGGAAGAGGAAGCGGCCATGTAGTGGTACCAGTTGAAACACAGGAGGACCCTGAGTGTTTAAAATGTAAATTTAAAGAAATGTGTAACCCCCAAGTGAATATTACAGTAGAAAGGCACTTATTTTACACAAGGGATCAAAAGCGTGGTTAAACTTTTGCAGCATATATAACTAATTTGAGGAACAAGGCAAAACATATAGATTTGGTGATCTGAGAGATGAGTTGATAAAAAACAGGCTTGTGTTTGGTATTATAGATAATGCAGTGAGAAAGATTTTGTTTTGAGACAGTGATAACTTTGAATAAGGCCATTGAGATCTGTCAGATATATGAGCTCACAGAAAAGCACACAAATATGCTTACAAATGAGAAAAGCATGCACATGGCTTCTTCTACTGCTAATGTTGATAGTATGCAACACAAGGTTAAAAGACACAGGCCAAAGGGTGTGGCAGCTTCAGTGAAACTCAGAGGCTTTTGTATCAAGTTCCAGGGCAGCTCCAGTGAAATCCAGAGCATGCTAAGTGAAGCACAAGGGTGACTCAGCGAAACCTGTGGCTAGGCTCATAGTCAACTGTCATAATTGTGGTGGTAATCATGAACCTAAAAGAGAAAAGTGCTTAGCATTAGGCCAGCAGTGCAACAAATGTAAAAAGTGTAATTTGATCAACTAGAAAGCTGTGACCCTACTTTTTATGTTGATGGTGTGTTAGCGAGTGGTGAAACAATCAACGCAGTAGATTTGTGGGCAAAGAATGAAGTATTTTCTACTGTTCTGATTAATGGACGAACTGTTGAGCTCAAAGCTGGTACTGGTTAAAAGTACAATGTTATGTCAGCATTGACATTTGCCAAAGTAAGTGCTGGTGAGAAGCCTGATCTGACGAAGTGTACAAAACTTGTTGCTTATGGTGGAAGGCTCAGTAGTGCTTTCATGTTACTCTGCTGAGAAGGTTATGACTTGCAGTTTTATGTAGTCAAGAGACACATGCAGTCATTATTAGGCCACAGAGACAGTGTGAAAATGGGATTGCTCTCATTTAATAAGGAATTCCACCATGTAAGCTTGAATGATAATAGTTCAAATTTTGCCCAGACTATTTTTTCTGACTATTCTGATCTTTTTGAAGACAAACTAGGCAAACTCCCAGTTGTGTACTCCATGAAGTTAGACCCTGAGTTAAGCCCAGTTATCAGACCAGCACAGAAAGTTCCAGTTGCTATGCAGAACAGAGTCAAGGCTGAGCCAGACAGAATGGTGGAGCAAGGAGTAATTTGTCCAGTTGAAGAACCAACAGAATGGGTATCCTCCATGGTACTAGCTCATAAGAAAAGCTCAGATGATATTAGAATATGCACTCATCTAACAGATTTGAACAAAGCACTGAAATGACATCATTATCCAATGTGCACAGTTGAAGAAGTTGCTGCTCTTATGCCAAATGCCACTGTTTTTTCTGTCTTAGATGCAAAAACGTCATTTTGGCAAATTTTGCTTGACCGAAGATCTTCATTGCTCACCACTTTTAATACACCATTTGGAAGGTACTGATTTTTGAGAATGCCATTTGGAATAAATTCTGCCAGTGAAGTCTTTCAGCATGCAATGGAGCAAATTTTTTCTGGTTATCCACGTGCTATAATAGTAGATGATATTCTTGTAGGAGGCAATGGTGAAGTCAAACACGATAGAAACCTTAAGAAAGTTCTGGAAAGAGCTTGTGAAGTGAATCTTAAGCTAAATCCTCAGAAATGCAAGTCCAGGCTACAAGAAGTTACTTATGTAGGGCATTTGTTTGCCAGTAGGCTTATGACCAGATCCTTCCAAGCATACAGCAATTCCTGAGATTCCAGCTCCAGAAAATGTCCAAGCTCTACAATTTTTTCTTGGCATGATCAACTATTTGGGCAGGTTCATTCCAGATTTGAGTCAACTTTCAGCACTGCTCAGAGAGCTGATATGCAAAGAAATAATCTGGTCCTGGTCAGAACAACACCAAAGAGCATTTGATGTCCTGAAACAGAAAATTGACAGTCTACCCACTTTAAGATATTATGATGTTCACAAACCAGTAACTCTTTCCTGTGATGCTTCAAAGCTTGGTCTTGGTGCAGTTATTCTTCAAGAGGGTAGACCAGTAGCCAACGCATTGAGAACTTTAGCCCAAACTGAGATGCAATATGCTCAGATAGAGAAAGAGATCTTGGCAATTGTGTTTGTATTTCCGAAGTTCCATGATTATATTTATGGCCGACCAATTCAAATTGAGACTGACCACCAACCTTTAGTAACTATTTTGAAAAAGCAAATGCACACAGCTTCTGTGAGATTGCAATCCATGATGCTCAAATTGCAAAAGTACAATTTCAATCTTCTTTACACAAAAGGCAAACTTCTTTTGCTGATAATTTATCCCGATCACCTAGAAAAACCACTGAACAGCATGAAAATTAGAAACCTGATTTTGAAGTCAAGGAAGTGAGAACTTTTTCTTCCACATGACTTGATGAGCTTAGAGTTCACACCGCTTCAGATCAAATTCTCCAGAAGCTCAACCATTTTATCATTCGAGGATGGCCATCAAAGCAATCTTGTTTACCAGTAGATATGCAGCAGTATTTTCCTTACAGAGATGAGATTTTGATGAAAGATGGTATCATCATGAAAGCTCCGAAAGTAATTGTTCCAGAAATCTTTGCAACGAGAGTATATTAAGATCTTCCATTATGGCCACCCAGGAACTGATTCTACCAAAAGAAGGGCGAGAGGTCTAGTATTTTGGCCTTCAATGTCAAAAGGCATTGAGAAAGAACTCTCATCTTGTTCTGCTTGTAAAAGTATTAAACCACATCAACCAAAAGAACCACTTCAGTTAAGCCAGACTCCTGAACTACCTTGGTCGACAGTAGCTACAGACATTTTTGAGTGGAATGGTCAACATTACTTAGTGTTAGTAGACTCTTATTCAGATTTGTTCAAGATTGACCTACTTACTAATCTCACGTACAATACTGTCATTACTAAGTTGAAGAAACATTTTTCTGTCCATGGCAGTCTGCACAGAGTAATTTCTGACAATGGTGCACAGTTTACAAGTCAGCAGTTCAAAAGGTTTGCTGAAACATGGAACTTTGTTCATATTAAGAGTAGTCCTGAATACCCGCAGTCAAATGGCTTTGCTGAAAGTGCAGTTCAAAGTGCAAAATAGCTGTTAAAGAAATCAAAATGAGACAATAGTGATGTTTTTCTAAATCTCCTGAATCTCAGGAACATTCCTCACAATAATCATCTTGGTTCACCTGCCCAGAGACTTATGTTGAGATAAACCAGAACCACATTACCAATTAGTAACAATTTATTGGTTCCATGTGGTAAAAACAACAAAGCAGTAAAACCTCAACTCTTGAAAAAGAGTTTGTCCCAGAAATCCTACTATGATAAGACCAGCAAACCATTCAATCCATTAAAAGAAGGGGAGATTGTGAGGATGCAGACAACAAAAGGTTTTGATCAGATTGGATTTGTGAAAAGTTTGTGACAAGAGCCAAGATCGTTCATCATGGAATTCTAGGGAATGGAATTTCAGCAGAATCAAAAGCATTTATTACCTGTGTCTGAACCAGTATTACAGCATCTTGCCTGTAATAAAGACTCTAATTCTCAGAATGACTTATTCAATGTTCCAGTACCAGAGGGCATTCCAGCAGATATCCCTGTTCCTAAGAATATCCCCTGAGAGTCCTAAAGCAGAGCAATCCCCAGTCACTGTCCCTGTTGCAAAATCCAGTCCTAACTATTACATTACAAGATCAGGTCACATTTCCAGACCTAGTTCCAGATATACGGCAACCTGGATATGAATGTTATTTTGTTTATTATTATCTGTATAATTTGCATGGCTATTCAAATGTCATTGTCAATGCAAGACAGCTCAGTAAAGAGAGAGGATGTAGATCAGAGTGTGTGATATTCCTTTAAGAAGCTTTCCAGTCAGCAGGCACTTGCATATAAGTACTGAGCACGTGCAAGCAGTAGTGCCATTTTGTAGTGAGCAGCCGAGGTGTAAGCATGCGTGTAGTAGTCAGTCAGTTAGTTAGTTTGTTTAAGTTTAATGTTCCAGATATCCATCCTGATGTGTTTTTTGTGTAATAAACTACTTAAACGAACACCCAGCCTCATTGTCTTATTCAAGTACACAAGATGAGCGAGACACTAAATTTGTAATCTAGGATGTTAGCTATTTCCTTTAAGTCAGAGTAGGCAGTATTATTCTGGACCAGCACCAAGCATTGTTGCATGTAAGCTCTCATCTTTATGAAAACTCCAGCCAAGCTAGAACTTCCACTGAGTGGCCTCTCAAACCTCTTGTATCAGAGGCACAGAGACCACTCAGTGGAAGTTCTAGCTTGGCTGGAGTTTCCATTTAGTTTTTACTGATTGTTTTTTTCTGTGTGACCTTCTCACTCTTTGTTTAAGCTCCCAGTTTTCTGACATACCTAAAGAAAGCTATGTAGTTATTTTTGTCTTTAATTGTCATTTTAAATTCAAATTCAGCTTTGAGCTTCCTGTTGGTTCCATTAAGCTATTTACAAGTTTGCTTAAGTGTGCTCTTATAGTTGCTAGAATAAAACCTCTTATAAACATTAAGAACTTTCTTTCTCTTGTTATATAATTTATTTCTATTGGTAGCCCACCACAGAGATTTATTTAAAAATTTCTCATTATCTGGTGCTTATAGGGACTGCCTTATCAGTGCAACTATTTAAGTGGGAGTAGAAGTCAGAGGCAAAGGCAGATACTTTAGCACTGGGATCCACTGGAGGACAATGACAGCGGAAAGTCAGGGGTAATCTTAAGGAGTCATGCATAGGTCTGCACAGAGATTTAATAAAAAGATGTGAAAAATATTCTCCATTCACTCGAGCATTACTTGGTCAGCAAGCTGAAGATATAATCACCTAACTGCAGAGGAAAGGTAAAACATATTCTTCTATTAGGTATATATTCTAGGCACATGTACTACATTTTTTAAGGAACTATCTCACAATTAAAATATAATATTGCAGGAAAACATACCTGTCTGCAATTAAAAAAAAAAAGAAAAGAAAAGCTAATCATTCTCTTGCATCAGTCCAAGACTCTTATCTTCCTCCTCCTCAGCACATGCACTGTGAAATGATTTTCATGAAAAATCGTCCAGAAAACAAGGAATACAGTGGAGATATGACTAAAGATAGGTACAAGGATGTGTGAATTGTGAAATATCAAATGCAGTATGGTGACTGCAAATCTTGGACATGAAGCTGAACTGTATATGGTGGGTGCAGAACCACAAGTGGTCACCTTTTGATATGTATGGTCAACAACATTATGCAGTGCTATGCTGACCAGCACGCAGAATGTCTGTTGCCTGGGAAACAAAAAGTAATCCACATAATGTTTAGATGGGAACAAAGTACAGTATAACACTACACACACATACATACACACACACACACACACACACACACACACACACACACACACACACACACACACACACACACACACACACACACGCACACACATGCACCCACACACACACACACACACACACACACACATACACACATGGGATATTTAAGCACCTTAAACATTAAAGCATACAATCAAAGCAGTACTAAGCAAGGTACCACAGCTATTCTTTATAAATTGATAGTAGATACGCATGCTAAGGTAGTTACTATAATCAGAGTACCCATGATTGCATCAGACCAGTCTAACACAAAAGAGAGTAAACAAAGGCCACAGACATTGCTGGACATCTTTGCAGAACAGCGACCAAACGGAATGGGTAACAAAGCATGCATGGAGATCAGGGGAAGGACAGCACATTGCCAATTCACCACAATGCATGTTTTAACAATGACAATGGATGAGAAGACCCTGCAGCACCTATTCAATAAAAACAGCTGGTATCAGGTCATAGCAGGGAGATGATGGAAGAAACATCCTGCACTGCCCAGTACCCTAGTGGTGATGTGCAAGTACAGGCCAGAGCTATTTCCACTGTAGACAAATTGTGAGACGACAACAACAATAATCGGGAAATGGTGGTCCAGGCTATGAACACCACAGAAAATCAGCAGGACATTGATACCTTAGAAGTATGATAATGGATGGAATACTTCTAATATAGGGGGAGGAGTTGCGTAGACCAACTGCTTTAGGCATCTCCTGTGGTGTGTAGTATCCTCAAGATAAGGAAACACAGATCACAGACTGCACACCATGGCAGGGCTAACCACTTGATGGTATAAAATATGTCTCTAGGTGATTCTGTCATGTTGACTAATGTCACCAAAATAGGCATGGGTATTTGTTGGTGATAAGTAGGTTGAGGACCCAGTATACTCTGACATATGCCAGGGAGCCATGCTAATAATGGGAGGGTTGTATGTACCCCTATTGGCTAGTGTGTGCCCATGATAAAGCGCAGCAGCCATGGGTCAATAGGCAACTGGCTGGCCAGCGTCCAGTTGCCCAGCTTGAGTTACCTGGGAATAGCTCTGTTGAGTGAAAGCTGGATGTAAACCCCATCAACCTGCCAAACATGAACTAAGAATTGCCACACACAATTTAGATTCCCTGACAGGACGAGACTTGAAAGTGGATGGATGATATGATGGTAAGGAGGAGGCTGGACATCCACTTGGCTTGGGATCCAGAGTCTACTACTCAGGATGAGGACAGGCTAGAAATGGTGTGGGAATTTTGGTTTGGAAAAGGCTTCAGAGGGCAGCGAGGGAAGTCATCAGAATTAGTGACAGACTCATAACAATCAGACTCCAACCTAAAGATAAAATAGCATTCATAATCTCAGCCTATGCCCTACAGCAGGGTTGTGATAGTAAGAAAAAGAGTGCATTTAGACAGCAATTCAGGACCTACTAGAAAAAGCAGGACAACAGGAACTGGTGTTGATAATGAGCAACCTGAATGCACATAGCAGAACAGACAGAACAGTATATGAGAATTACCTGGGTTCACATGGGTGGGGCAACATGAACAAAGAAGGAGAGGCCATTCTAGACTTCTGTCTGGCAAATGGCGTCATGGTAGCCAACACATGGTTCAGAAAGAGAGACAATTACAAGATCACATACAAAAGTGGCCAACATGCAACTCAGATAGACTTCCTCCTAGCAAACAAAGAGCACTGGGGTAGAATCAGCAATTGCAAAGTCATCCCCATTGAAATAGTTGGCCTATAGCATAAATGACTGGTTGCTGCAAGCAGTGGTCAGAGAAGACTCTAAGGTCAACAGAGATTAGGCAGAAGACATGGAAGTTGAATGGAAAGAAAGCACAACAGTTCAATTAATTATTCAGGGCTCTAGCATCCCAAGAAGAAAAGGAAATAGGTGGAGTGACTTAAAACAGCATGTGTAAGGCGTACAGATTAGACATGCGGCCAAGCCATGTATGAAAATAAGGTATATAAGGGAAGCTGGTAGTGAAATTTAGAAGTCCAGAAAGTCATTAAAAGAAAGAAGGAATGCATGAAAAAGGGAGAGATAAAAAAGACAGACTCAGTGGATGGTACAAGGAAACTCTATCAGGTTGCCAGGCAAAGACATAAAGATAAAGAAGATAATCCGACACCCTTCATAAGGGATGCCAGCAACAACCTACTAGCTAGTTCACAGGACATCAAAGGCAGATGAAAGGAGCACTTCCATCAGCTTTTAAATTAAGAAAATCCCTCAAAAGCTGTACTCCCCCACCAGACACAACCTACAGTGAGAAAAGAGGAGGAGCCCACTCTAGATAAAGTAAGACCAGCACTAAGAAAAATGACTTCAGGGAAAGCAGCAGGCTGAGATGAGTTCACAGCAGATTTGATCAAGATGTTGAGCGTGATAGGAGATAAATGGCTCCGGAGGGTACTTATAGCAGTATGTAGAGAAAGATGTATCCCAGATGACTGGAGAATGACCATACTAGTGCCAATGTTCAAGAACAAAGGGGGAATCCACAATTGTGGGTGGTGTAGAGGTATCAAACTCCTATCACACTGCATGAAAGTTCTGGTGACGGTGATTGATAAATGAATATGCAGAGTAATAGAAAGTAAGATGGGAAATGAGCAGTTTGGATTCAAGTCAGGAAGCAGCACAACTGACTCAATGTTAGCAGTGAGATGGATAGTTGAGAAGAAGCTAGAATGAGGAAAGAGTCCAACTGGGCATTCCTAGACTTGGAGAAAGCATATGGTAAGGTCCCAGGAAAGCTGATTTGGGCAGTCCTGTGGTGGTTTGAAGTGCCAGAAACATTGGTAGAATTAGTGCAGGTTATGTACAAGGACCCAATGACTCAAGTATGGACAGTGTTCGGTCTCACAGAGGGGTTCCCAGTGAGAGTGGGTGTGCACCATGGTTCAGCTCTGAGTCTACTGCTTTTCTTACTGCTGATGGACTACATTAGCAAACAGGTCAAATGGGACAGATCAACAAAGTTGCTGCATGCAGATTAAGTGACATTACAGGCAGATTCTGAGCAAGAACTTCAGCAAAGGGTAGGGGAATGTAATACAAAACTGAAGGCACATGGGATGAAACTGAGTATAGATAAGACAGTTGTAATGGCAGCAAATGGTGGAAATCTGAAGAAGCTGAAAATTGAGATAGATGGGAAAATAGTGGAACAGGTTAACTTCAAGTATGTGGAGGGGGTGGTTTAGAGAAAGGAAATCTGAATAAGGTGGTCTAAGCTAGAATCAGAGGGGCTGCAGCCAACTGGCATAGAGTGTCAGGTATAGTGTATGACAGAAGAATACCACAGAAGCTGAAAAGTAAGGTGTAAAAACAGTGGTGTGACTAGTACTACTGTATGGTACAGAAACATGGGCAGAAAAGGTCGAGCAACTGAGGAAGCTAGAGGTGATGGAAATGAAGGGCTTGAGATTAATGGTAGGATGCACACTGAGGGACAGATGAAGAAATGAGAACATAAGAGCAGAAGCCAAAGTAGCTCCAATTGCAGAAGATGTTAAACAGAACAGACTATGATGGCTTGGGCACATGTGCAGAAAAACTGAAAACAATCTGGTGAAGAAGACTTGAGACAGGCAGGAGGAAATTAGGGCATTCAGCAAAGAGGTGGATGGATTGTGTGAGATAAGACCTGCAACAGTCAGGCATGAGTGTTGAAGAATGCAGGAGAGAGAGAGAGATTGAACAGGGAGAGATGGCAACAAGTGACATGACACCTGAATCCCATGTAGAAAATAGGAAAAAAGGTGGTTGATGATGATGGTGATGACCTACAACAAAGTCCTTCATCCACAGGCAGTTGACTTTAATTCAGAGACTTGTTGGAAACAGAGAGAGGAGCAAGTTTCTACTGCTAGTGGTAGCCCTGTTGTCCAATAAGAGCGATTTTGCCCATAATCTGATTGGATATAGTTTTGAAATCGCTGCTATTGCTGCTATAAGGTCAAAGCTGATGAACTTCAAGAATGTTCAGGTGAATGGTTACAATTTTTACCTGAACCAGATACTCTGACGCCAGCTGTAAAATCATCATTTGTCCATAAAATATGACAGTGGTACTAAGTTATCACCGCAGGTCATACTACTGACATCCTGGTGGCTTTGGCAGCCCTACACACACACACACACACACACAC
>NC_056735.1:1634728195-1634738195 GCF_019279795.1 Protopterus annectens | reverse complement strand
TTCTTGAGTCACTCATCTGTTAACTCTTCTTAGAGTAGTCCTGTGTTTTATGAAAGTTGTAATTACTTGTGTGAGTAAACAATTGCTGTGTTTGTTGTGTTTGTGATATTTCACTGTAAGCTAATACCATAAACACAGTTTTTTGGCTCATTTCATGTCCTGCCTCTCACAGGGTATATCCATACCCTGATAGTCTTGCTTCTAGTGTTCCCTTTTATATTCTGACTCCACTCACAATTTGAAGGTACTATCACAGTTCTGTGTATTTCTCTTCATTTCTGCTTACTGATTCATAATTTTTTCTTTCAAAAATATGATGAGTCGCATTAGTCTGGCACTCCAGAACTGTAAATAGACATGTACCACTCAGAAAAAAAATGGTTCTTACTCTTGGCTTTTCCTAGTCCAGAAAAAAATGACAACTCTTTCAGCTCAGTGTTGGGACTGTCATACCTGAACCAGTATATACCACCCAAAAAATCTAGAAGGTAACTTTGAAACAAATTCTGCATTGCTTATAACAGAATGATTACATGACAACTTTAGTCATGGCTGTTGTCATGGCCAATGAAAATGGATCAGCTGTTGTCTTGAGAAGGAAGAAATGAGTCAAGTAGGTTCAGAACAGGGGAGTGAAGATAGTCACCTTGGGGCTTAAAAAATATACCCCGGTATATACCAATGTCCCTCTTTCCCTTTCTGTACTAAATTTGGTTAGTAAATGCCACTTGTAAATTCCTGTGTTTAACTTCACAACTTGTACAAGTTCTCATACACACACACATACAGACACACACACACACACACACACACACACACACACACACACACACATGCGCGTGCACACACACATGCATATATCTGCATGTGTGTGTGTATGAGAACTTTTAAATTCATTGAGTTGTGATGTAGCAAACCATGGCTTAGTGAACAATTTTGCTCAAATTCCAATGTGCTGAAAGAAATTCATGTTAAAGTGCATTTTGGAGGGTGGCTGGGATGGTAGAGAACTTACTGTCCTGCAGGAACCATGTTAAAACCATTTCTTAACATTTGATTGATCAATATTCAATGGTTTAATTTTGATGAGCTGTTGAACTGTCCTGATTTCTTTATATAAACATAAATATAGGTATAGATATAGATATAGATATAGACATACATATAGATATAGACATACATATATAGATATATATGGTTGTGGTTCTTTTGACTGAATCTTATTTTAATGAATTATAGTTGACTAAATAAAACTGACTGAAATCACATTTGACTGAATCATGATTATTGACTGAAAACTGTAAAGTCTGCAGAGAATCACTGTTGGTGGGTTTTATGTTTGTATGGAAGCAGTGAGTCACTGTGTGTGTTTTTTCTCTTTTCTCCATTGTTTTGTGAGTCAAGTTAGTATATTTAATTAAGAGGGTTGCAAAGGTCCTTGCTCACCTGCAAAAACATTTTTAAGGAATATTTCCTCTAATGAACTTTTGCATGGAATGTGTTTATGCATAAAGAATAATTCACAGGGACACTGATATTTTTTTTTCCAGGGAAAAACACAGTAAATCCTGTTTTCTGACTGCTGAGATTTGGAAATCATAGCAGTTTCTTGGAATTTGGCAATGCAGGTCAGAGAACCAGTTTGCTGCAAGATATATTTCTACTCATATTTACTATTTCTAATATTGGCAACTTGCAATATTCAATGTTCTGAGCCTAGAACGTAGTTTAATTTGCATTATACCATGACCCCCTCATTAATATTCCAAAACGTGCACGCTGATTGGTCAGCGTACACGTTGTAAATCGACTTATACTAATGGAAAAAGGTCCGGTCGCCCGGACTTTTTCCATTAGTATAAGTCCTTTTTAAAACGCTGTTTCGCTATGTTAAAGGAGTTTAACATAGCGACACAGGTTTAAAAAAAGCAATGGAGATCTCCGTTGCTTTTTTTAAAGCTGTCTCTCTATGTTAAACTCCTTTAACATAGCGACACAGTGTGTAAAAAGCAACGGAGATCTTGCTTTCTCCGTTGCTTTTTTTTTAAACCTGTCTTGCTATGTTAAATGGGTTTAACATAGCGAGACAGCTTTAAAATAAGCAACGGAGATCTCCTTTGCTTATTTTAAAGCTGTCTCGCTATGTTAAACCCATTTAACATAGCGAAACAGTAAAAAGCAACGGAGATCTTGCTTTCTCCGTTGCTTTTGCTCACAGCTCTGATGTACTATGTAGGCATGCGCAGTACATCAGAACGTCCACGGAATACCAGACAGCTGCTGAAGGGCAGTAAGGAGGCATTATACAATGCCATTATTTAAGAAAAGTAATTTTTTTTTTCTTAAATAATGTCATTGTATAATAGCAATAACCCACTTCTGGGTGTGGGTAATGCTGGATTTACCCACGGTTGGCTTTGTTTAACCGTGGGTAAATCCAGCATTACCCACACCCAGGCGTGGGTTATTGCTATATTATACAATGACCTCCCATTAACATTCCAAAACGTGCACGCTGATTGGTCAGTGTGCATGTTGTAAATCAGACTTACACTAATGGAAAAAGGTCCGGTCAACCGGACTTTTTCCATTAATATAAGTCTTTTTTTACAGCAACGGAGAACGCAACCTGAAATTGAAAGGTATGTTAACATAGTGAGACAGCTTTAAAAAAATTAATGGAGATGTTGCTTTCTCCGTTGCTTTTTTTAAAGCTGTCTTGCTATGTTTAATAGGTTTAACATAGCGAGACAGCTTTAAAAAAAGCAACGGATATTCTCTGTTGCTTTTTTTAAAGCTGTCTTGCTATGTTAAACTCCTTTAACATAGCGAGACACTTTGCTAGAAGCAATGGAGATCTTGCTTTCTCCGTTGCTTCCACCCACAACTCTGATGTACTGCGTCAGCATATGCATGCACAGTACATCAGAACTGCTGCAGAATACCAGACAGCTGCGGAAGGGCAGCAAGGAGGCATTATACAATGCCATTATTTAAGAAAAGTAATTTTTTTTCTTAAATAATGTCATTGTATAATAGCAATAACCCATGCCTGGGTGTGGGTAATGCTGGATTTACCCACTGTTGTCTTTGTTTGGCCATTCGGGCTTCGCCCTCGTGACCAAACCACACCAACCATGGGTAAATCCAACATTACCCACACCCAGGCGTGGGTTATTGCTATAATATATATTGATGCAGATGAAACTTATAATCAAATCACCATAATGACTGAAAATCACATTTAAAAATTGTGAGTATAGTTCCTAGAATTCATCTCAAGAAAATGGAATTTCATTTTTTTGAAAACCAAAAAGCAGTGTCCCTAGTGATTCAGTGTGAGCTTTATTTCTCTTTTCTCCATTGTTGTACAACCATGGAGTTAATCATTTTAGGTAAGGGGATGTGGAGAAGGAGTTTTGCCCCTCATGTGAGATGTGCAGTGTCACTTGTCCCCCCTGGAAAAAAATTCTTTAAAGTATGTTTGGTCTAATGAAGTTTTTACAGTCAAATGCGATTCACTGAAATGACTTTTCAATAAACTTTTTCAGTCATTTGTAATTCAGAGAAGTATGATTCACTAAAAAGGAATACACTCATATATATATATATATATATATATATATATATATATATATATATATATAGTTTCACTTTACAATCCAGAAATACTGAAATATTGAAATTCAGTATCACGAAACTGAAAAGCTGAAAACTTAAAAAACCCAAAACCCCAAAAGGCACACACAAACAAGCACACATACACCTTCATCCCTACACTACAAACCAAAACAACATACACAAACACAACAAAACAAACACACACGTGGACCCTACATATAAGCAGGGGGCAAGCCCCCCTGCACCCCCTGTGCTCCCCACACCCCCACTACTTATGTATACTAAATCTGAGGTTGCACTAAAACACAAACACACAAAAACCACATCTGCACATTCTACACATCCCTTTTGGTTTAAAAACAAACAAAACCAAATGAAAGCAAATCCACCAATGCAGGGGCTTCACCCCCCTTTGTGGGGGGCTGTGCCCCCACACACTGCCAACTAAATATATCAACTCTGACATCGCACTACCACAGGGTAAGGGGCAAAGTTCGACATGATGGCCAAGCATTTACTCACCTGGAGTGGTGAGTCGGTGTTCTGGGACGTCAGTGTTCTGGTGTTGTTGGTTTTTTCATCTTGGTTATCTGAATTTCAGGTAAGTGGTATTTTGGTCTACTGAAGTAGACCCATATGCATGTATACACACACACACACACACACACACACACACACACACACACACACACACACACACACACACACAAAACAAAGGCTCCAAAGACATTATTTCATTGATTAATTAGCTTTATTTGTTGGTTATTTATTGCACTCATGTAGCACTAAATTTAATGAATATGTCTATTTCATCTGCATCGGCACAAATTATATGACTGATTTTTTATTTCCTTCTGTCTTGTGCCTATCATTCATCAGACTCCTGTCAGTTTTGAACATGAGGGTGAGAGCCAGTTATGGTGTGGCTACCATCAGGGTAGCCATGAGGGAGATTCTATTTTTCTGCCCATAACCTGCTGCTGGTGGCTGACATTTTGTCTACAGATGTGAGATCCTGTTATCATACCTTTCAATTTCACTGCTAAGAATTCTTTACAGAGACAAAATTAATGGAGGGGTCAAAGACCGCAAATCGAGGACAATTTTTAAATATTACTCTAATTCATTTAAAAAGTTAATAGAGCAACAAGTGTTGCATTAATACACATTTTTTGACAAAAGTAAGTATGAAACTCTAAAGTCAGACATTATTGACTAAATATAACAACCAGCGATTTACGAGAAAATGAAAACTTTGACAAGGGACAGGACAAAAATATGAGGCAAAATCGGGAATGTTTTACAAAATAAGGGACACTTCAGAGACACACCTGCTAGGCATTCCATTATGTATGTGAATCTTCCTGCAAACAAAAAATCATGACTGTCGCACAAATACATCTTGTCAGAGACAGCACATGTCCCTGGTCTGCACAGTTGTATACTTAGGTTACTGCCAAATACTGCATTAACTGGATTGCAGTCAGGGCTGTGTCCCTCTGCATCACAGAGCTGGACTGATGGTTAGTTTTTGCTGAAAGTTGATATTTTGGTTTATCTACTACCCACAAATGCACCTTTTTAGTATACAAATTAAAAACAGTAAGTTGAAAAAAATCTAAGAAAAAAAATAGAAAAAAATATTTTTTGCAGGGATTTAGCACCTAAATATTTTATATATATATATATATATATATATATATATATATATGTGTGTGTGTGTGTGTGTGTGTGTGTGTGTGTGTGTGTGTGTAAAAAGGGGGAATCCTTTGGAAAGTGCTCTACCAGCCCATACAATTCAAAGCACTGCAGTGAAACTAAGTGTAACATTAAACTTTCAAAATTAAAATTCTCCAGCAGAAAACACATGGATGAGTTGTAAGTATGCCTGATAGTTATAATATGAGCAACACCTAAATGCTATGTTACTATGTCTGATTTTAATCCTTACCATAAAAATGAACTATTATCATTTAGAGTTTTTGTTGTGCCTTGTAGTTATTTTACTATTCTGCACTGTTGTAATGTGCAACTTTTATCCACAGTGCTTCATTCAAGAATAAGATATGCTGAGAAAGAGCATTGTCAACAAAACGTGAGTGATTAACAAATGCATAGCTACTTACATAAATGAATATAACTCGATGAAACATGAAAGTAAAGCTATTAAAAGCTTTACTCTGTTGTTGAGTTCCCCTAATATAAAAGTGACCAGCATCACTTATCTTTTTGATACTTTTTTATGCTCTTAGGACTTTGTAGCTAAAAGTTAAGAAGCATATTCTAATTAATTTACAACCTGTTTCATACTTTCTTGCACCTTTAGGAGTTGTTGATTTCAGAGAGCAGTTGCACAGATCTTAGCATCAGGCAGTCTGGAACATTATCTGGCAGATGGGGTGCTTCTGACTCAAAGAATAAATTAGGAGCTTCAGAACATGAGATCCCCTACTCATGTTGTGGTCAAGATCACTGTAATAGGAACAAACATCTACAGCAGTACAATAAACACTAGTATACTGCTCTCAGGGTTATTATATATATATATATATATATATATATATATATATATATATATATATATATATATATATATTTTTTTTTTTTTGGCTAAATAAAGACAGTAAAATAGCTTTATCAAATGAAACGTCTTGTTATGAAAAACTACCAGAACTGTTCAGAACAATGTAGTGGCAAGTAATACAGGAAATGAAGATACGCATCATGCAAGAAAAGAAGGGAAGAGAACGATTAGTCCAACAAGGAATATATTCACAAAGCTGCTGTTGTTCAGTATTACATTCTTTACTTTGAGTCTCTGCATTGCATTGAATAAATGTGATAATGTGTACATTATGAGTAGCATTTGAAAGGTTTAAAGTAGGGTATTGCAACTTGCATCATACATCATATTAAATGGCAGGTATGCACACAGGATGAAATATAAGAGAATTTATTTCTCTTGTGATTGTTTATTACCATTTTTATAAGGCCCAAGTATGCTAATAAAGCATGACACCATATCACAGAGCCGCATGAAACTTTAAGGAAACTCAGGCTTGCATAGGCCTCAAAGAGTTAATCTGTGTTCCAACTCTCCTCTTTGCTGTCCCTCTCTTTCCAGAAGAAAATCCTCATGTCCAGACATCAAATCAGCAAACCCTGTTGCCTGTCAAAGAATACAATGTCAGGCCATTAGTATGTTAATAAGGCCGTAGGGTGACAGGTGGCTTACTAGACAGCTCAATTAAGCTGCTCATTAAACACACGCTAACGAACAGCCATGGCAGCGCCTGAACAGCACCATTCTGTAACGACATGATGTCAGAGTGAACAAATGAGGCAAAATAACAAAAACATTACAGCAGTGACAGACGCCACTAATAAGGACCCCTTGCACTACATCAGCCCTCAAATCATTCAGCAATTGGGGATCAAAAAACTCGACCCAGCAATCCCGGGGGAGCTAGAACTGTAGACACTTTCCTGTTATTTTTCCCCTTCTGAAATTATTACTGAATGACATAAATTTACAGTTAGAGAAATGAGGCATGGAGTTTATTTACTGTTCACAATTCATGGCAAAGTAAACAACTAATTTGAACTTCCTCACTGGTAGCTGTGTGAATGCAAATTATTATTTAATGATATAATTTAAAACTAGAGTCAGATCTGTTCTTCTGAAAACATAGGCTGGGCTACATGTCAGCTCTGACTTCCATTTAGTATAAAGACATACTGTTGCTCATAAAATGTGTAACTAAAATGAATGTGAATGATAACAGGTTATGTCAAGGTCTGTCAGCTTCATACTGAAGCAGTTATTTAAACGCAGGCAACAACCTTTATAGCAATGTGCTATTTTTCAGGAGAAGGGCAAGCAATGTACTATGTTTTCCAAATGTTAATAACACTATGTTAAAGCTATTGACTCACAAAATGGATAGGCTTGTCAATCATTAAAAGGTCATGACCTTCCTAGTTTGCATCCTGCTTCAAAAGTGTATGAAGCCATGCACAACCTTGCCTGCGTTACCTTAAATGCAGTGCGTGGGAATTGAGGTCTGCATCTGTCAGGAATTGCAATCATATGACATGTCTGCTAGACAAAACTTGAATGCAAAGTTTTTTTTTTTTTATGTTTGGTTCACACATTCATAGATAACAGCTATTTACCTCAAGTTGATAGATAATGTCAGTATCTTTTATTCTTCGTTTTCTTAAAGTTTTATTGACATGCCTTGAATAATTGACTGACATGCCACATTTCAAAAGAGCTTGCTTGGTCCGTGTCACCATCTGTACCTGTATCATCTGTATAGGTGGGTGTATTTTTACTGTTAATATGAGAAGGCAACAAACTAGTGGTTTCTTGAAGAAAACATTAGAGCTATCTGCATAGTCTTATTAAAAAAAAAAGTAAAAAGAAAAAAAATAAACATTGCACTCATTTGAAGTCAACACATTAAGCCACAAAACAACAAAATGCATTTGCTTCCTAGATCAGTTATTCCCCTATGAATGGAGCCACACTGACCATGAGCAGTTAAGATCACTGCAGTGACATATTTGCTGTGATTGACAAAATGTTTTCGACAGCATTCTTATTGTGTTTCCAGTATAACATAATCACACATTCACTAATGTCAGGTTAATAAGGTAATTAAAATGAGACACATCTAGCTGCAAATCCTAGTACTGAGAGTACTATGTTCTACCTGTCTGGCTTTGATGTCACTGCATTGGGTTATGATGCTACAGTGGCTGATACAATGATCCTGGATCAGGCCTAGCAGACAGGCAAGGCATGACCTCCTAACTTCAGAGAATGCTCAGTGCTAAAGCCTAAGCATAATTCTATAAAAGCAGGCAAATGCAGCTTGGTATTTTGCTATTAGATGAACCACATTCTTCATAGTTAGACCTTTAAGATAATTCCAGATTAGCTATACTTGCTTCATACATTTTTAGGAAGGAAAGTAGCTGAAACAGTGACTAGAGTCCTTGTTCCTAGGGTTGATTTAATTCTCCTCCATTTCCACACTTATTTTGATAGTTACATGTGCTATGTCCCTTTTGAAACAAAAAGTATAATACAAAACTGTACTTGTGTGTGTGTTCATGTGTGTGTGTGGATGTGTGCATATGTGTCTGTAGCTTTTTGTGTGTGCTTGTTACAAATTGCAAACAGCCAACACCACACTTTGATTTCTCTTACCACATTAAAAACAGTCTCAGTTGCAATTATGAAGGAAGCCAAAATGAATACTTCAGATCTTGAAATAAAATCCTAAAGGAGCCCTACTATGATCTTCATGCTTGACAGACAATATATCTCGGTCACATGGGGTGACTGGCAGCCTGTTGCAGCTGGGGTTTCAGCTGCACTGTGTTTGCCTTGTACTGCTGATTCCTCCCACAGGGATGTGTCTGCAAGGCTAATCAGAATAGCTCAACCAAGTAAAGCATTGCTGCTTCTAACTCAAAGTACCATGGCAGTCCTGACTTTCATTTCTAATGTTAGGTAACTGCAGTTATCAGTGCTTCAATCGATGTGTTTGTCACTACACATACATATCTATGAACCATAGCAGACTGGCATTGCATGAACTACAGTTCCTTTTTATCTATGAAAAATCGTGATCAGGGAACTTTTTTTCTATAAACATTTCAAATATGCTAGAATCATGGCTTAAATTTACATTAGTATGGTCACATCTGGTGTATACAATGTAATTTCAGAATCACGAAGGAAGAAATGATACTGACTGCCATTTCTGTGTTAATTTAAGCAAGTGTACCTCAATTATGGGGCAGAAAACATCAGCAATGGCCTTTTGGAAAATCTTTGGGATGACAGTTTTTCGTTTTTCTTAATCATGGATAGTCAAAAACATTAGAGGAAGTAGGCATATATCATAAAGAACATGGTTCTGCAACTGATCAGTAGGCACATGTTGAGACTGCTATAATGAAATAAATTCCAGTACATATGAAATTCACATTAACTTGCAGCACTGCAGCAATCACATCCCAAAACGTTAAACACGATAATTACAGACTTCACAAACTGGCAGCAACTGTGCGACTAGATTTGAAACTTCTACACAGGATCTCCATGCAAGTTTTGACATGTTTATTTCTGTATCTATGTTACTTCCCTTATTAGTATCATCATTAACATGGTAACATGTCATGTTGTGAAATATTATTTTTGAGTTATCCAAGTTGGTTAGAATTCCTTTATTGTACTATTTCCTGACTTCATCAGAATGTTAGTTTGTGAAGAAGATGATCCAGCTTTGAAAACAGTGCTTCAAATGACTTAGCAGAGCATTCCGAAAGAACCCCAGCACTCACTGTAAGGGCTGCTCTAACA